>NC_048546.1:2271751-2574305 GCF_902806685.2 Maniola hyperantus | reverse complement strand
TAGTTTGCAATACGTCTGTTTATACTAGGAGATCACTAAGCGAGTAGCTTGGCTCAGCACTTTAAGCGAGGCTCTTAGTAATATGGCCTTAGCCTAACGTTTATACGTTACGATGTCAAAGCCGGCTCTCTTAGAAACCACGAAGTCATCGTGTTTCTATAGGCCAGGTTTCAGTAACTTTCACAGGTTTCACTAGACTCTAGAGGCTACAATGCGGGCGCTATGTGGCGGCACTGCTGTCCTAAGAAAGCCTAGATTAAGATACTAAAATCATTTGTAATAGGGGACGATTGTCCAAATGGAAGCTATGGCAAAGCCGTAGGTTGACATCAAAGCGTTTGGTGACGGCCGGTAATTACAGCTCCACTTTACATTCCAATTTCCTGGAATTGGAATTTCACCAAGTCAAATAATTCCAATTTGGACGTCTTGCGGCTTGCCTTCGTTAGAATATCTAACGACTCATATGATTGCTAGTTTGAGTTGCATTAGATGTTTGAATTTTTAAGGTTCCGTACCAGGGGTGTAACCAGTGGCGTGCACAGGGTTTGAAGCCAGGGTAGGCACTAGTTAAGTAGGAGCCTGTTCACTGGCAGGTTATAATGAAAAATATGCATTGAGCTAAAAACTGGGGTAAGCAGTGCATTTATGCCTCTATGACCTGCACGCCACTGGGTGTAACAGATATTCGCATCCACATCCGCAAATGCGGAACATTCGCATCAACTCAGACATCTGCATCCGCGGATGTGAACTTCTAATAATCCGCATCCGCATCCGCGAATGTTAATATATTAGCATTCGCATCAACCCTGTTCCGTACTTCCGAATGAGAAAAACAGAAACCTTATAGGATCGCACGTATGTCTGTCTATCTATCTGTCACAGCTGCTTAATTTACTCCAAATCTACTGGAACGATTAAGTTGGTGCTCATGAATTTTAGATTCATGACCCTAACACGGAAGTGTGACGTAAATTAATTAATTTTGAATATGGGAATCACTTTTGGAGGGCAAATTAGATAATTTAAAAAGAGTTTTACATGCATATTTCCTCGCGATGTTTTCCTTCACCGTCAAAGCCTTAAGACGTATTTGGTTGCTTAAAACGTACATAACTCCGAAAAATCAAAAGTTGTACCCGGGATTGAGTCTCAGACCCCAAAAAAGAGGCCGAAAGTCTTTAACTACTTTCATCGCTTTTTACCTTTATATTTATGAGTATATCTCATACATTGTACAATCTCCAACTTTAGTTTAGGTACACTTTTGCATGCCAAAGTTGCACTCTCACCCCGAGGCACAGTTATTGTTGAACGATAACTACCAGCCAGTCAGAGGCGAAGTTGCGCGCCGACTGTCATATGACTGAGTAGAAGTTGTATTACAGGTGGAATTGGTTTTCTAAAGTAGATTTAGCTATTGTAGGGGATCCTCAATAGTCAAATGTGAAATAATAATATCTATAAACTTGAGTTTCACTGGACTGTGGACTGGTAGGTTAAATACTTCTAGTGATGTTGCCATTAATCAAATCAGCAACTCTTTATAACTAACGTCAAAACGCGTGTTTGGTATGGAAATGGTATGAGTTATGAATATGTGATTATGAATACGTCATAAACATTTGATGTAATTTTTATAGTTTAATCGATATTTCAAAATGGTTAACAAATTTAAAAAAAAAACTAACAAAGTCTTGGATTTTATGCATTTTTAAAGACCATTTATTTGATAATCACTAAAATATAATAATATTTTTTTAAGCTTTGTGATTTTTCACAGGTTACGAAAAAGCTTTTCACGTGTTTTCTCACATGCTATCTGTGAGTTAATGGTTCACCTCTCTCTAAATGCATGTGAACGAAGTCGCGGACATTATCTAACATAACATCTATTAGAACATCTACTTATTAGATTTTCCAGAACCCAACCGCATTGCATCAATGCACTAATGGCTAAAGTTAGAGCACTAAAAATTCAGAAAGCGTAAAAATTTCAAAGCACACGCCTCACGGGCGACAATTACCAGGGGGCCACGGGCACCGAAAGTTTCAGTTTCAAATTGTGGTTGGCGTTAGTTGCCAAACTCTGTAGTTGGCCACTAGTTGCGATATTTTATTCACTCCGGCTGAAAAATCTAAATATATAAAAGGAAAAGGTGACTGGCTGACTGACTGATCTATCAACGCACAGCTCAAACTACTGGACGGATCAGGCTGAAATTTGGCATGCAAATACTTAGCTATTATGACGTAGGTATCCGCTAAGAAAGGATTCTAAGGGGGTGAATTAGGGGTTTCAAATTTGTGTAGTCCACTTGTATGAAGTTGTGAGCTTAAGCTAGTATATAAGATGAAAGCAAATTACGAGTAGGTAGTTTGATATAATTATTTTACTACCTAGCTGATACCATCGATTTCGTTGGCGTGGGTTTGGTTTTTAAAAATCCCGAGTAAACTATCCGTTTTTCCGGGATAAAAAGTAACTTATGCCACTTTTGACGTCTGTAATAACTACATCCATGCAAAAAACCACGTAGATCCGTTGCTGAATTACAGCGTGATTCAAAAACAAACCAACAAAGAAACACACTTTCGCATTTTTATTAGTAGTAGGTAAGTATGGATTGTGATATATATTTTTTGTTGCAAACAAAAAATATCATGCATGTTATCTAACTAGTTAGGAGTTATATTCAGTTAACTACATAGTACATTAAAATGTAATTATATTTAGTCTCGCTTTATTGCTTAAATTTTGCGCGCTCATCCAGAGCTACAGTATTCAGTATCACGCTGAAATTTTGGTGGTTCTTTTCCCGAAGCGAAATGATTTTATCGTGGTATTGCAATCGATTTATAAATATAAAAAAACATTAGAGTCAAAAATGTCAAATTTACAATCGAGAAAAACAAAAATCGAATGAGACCTCGAACCAATAGTGATACCGCGTGCGTGCAGGCTAGTTTATGTCGTATCACTGCGCGCGAGAGCTTATTTTGCTCTAAACTTTTTCACTTTATTGGCAGCGCGGTTCGAGTGGATGTACCTACCTGCTATTCATGTTACTTCTAGGGCGTTACTATTGTTTCTCACACTTTCGAGTTGTCGATTTTTTTTAATTATTTCAAAACAAAAACATTTTTATTTTTTAAGTTTGATTCAAAATTTCGATTGTACTACTGAGAGCAAATCGTTCTGCCGCGGGAAGACAACCACTAATATTTCACCGTATAGCAGAAGTATAGTATTTAGCGTTAATACGCTAAAGAGTGTGCGAGCGAGAATACTATACTTACTCGTACGTCACAGACGTACGTTTATCGTTTTAGGTACTATGAAAGTCTCGTGTTTTTTAAGTTGTACTTACAAAAATTAGTATTTGGGGTTCTGGTTAAAAATGAAAAAGTACCTAACTGTTTCAAGATTTTCAAAAATTCGATTTGAGCAGAACCGGGGTGAGTCAGCTACATAGTTTGTTATATAGTGCTATTGTAGTTAAACTACGTACCTAAGTATTTTTTGCCCACGAACCGTGGTTTGTATATTCCCTTTGTGGAATAGAACAATGTAAGCCGGCTGCACAATCGTTGTTAGTAAGTTAGTTTAATTGCGTGTAGCTAATGTTGGTGGACGGCCAGCAGTTATATTGCTGCAATTTTGGAAGTTGGTAAACTTTTTGTCATTCACCGAGTTGGTGACAAATTGTTGTACCTCGGTTGACGCATACAGCGTGCCATATAAGTCCCGTAAATTGCTAATGCGCGTGGCCGCCATTTTAGTGACGTCAGCACTAGACTGAAGTTTCAAGCTGATGGTATCGTTTTATTTCGGCTGACGTCAAAATGACGTCATTTCGATGTTAATGAGACATGAACAGCGGTTACGCACTAATCCGATTCGAATCCGTGAAAATACGGATATAAAAAATATCTACGTCATATGTCATAAGCTATACCACCTATCATACAAATATAATTAGTTCTATGACAACTTTGAAGCGTATTCTCACGGACTCAGATCGGATGAGTGCGTTACCGCCGCGCCGTTAGTGTCTTCGCTGGCTCCCTTTTTATTATTTTGTCATTTAATTTAGGTAGAATAAATAAACCTGGATTCTATTAATATATCGACAGCATATTGTCAGATATTTAATTGCTCGTGGCGATTTAATATCCTGCCTGGAAATTGGAATCCTATTCCAATACTTACCTACAACAAAGGACAAAAGGCGGGTTATCAGTTATCCGTGCTCATACCCTTTCAGTTTCCTGTTTCTCGCGGTTCATTGCTTTTCAGACAAGTACATAAAACAATTTTCAATATACTTGATAGGTAGGTACCTATATCTATTTCTCGAAAAGAACCCTATTTCACCGCTATCAAATCTATAAAATAGATTTTGACCACACTTGGGTGACAAAAATGTTATACACTTATCGCACAGACCTACAAACCACGCGGTAATATTAAAATTATCACAATAACTCAAATGATTTTTAAAAATTTCCAAAGGATACAGCGATTTCGGGGCCACTATCATATTATGGAGATCCAAGATTTTTTAATTTTTAAATAAGTACGTAATTACACTTATTTAAATAGGTACCTACCTAATTATAAGTAGGTATCTATTTACTTTCTGCATTCTAATTTTTAAAAATCTAAATCCACAACGATGAAGTCGCGGGCATCAGCTAGTTTAAAATAAATTTATCTAAGTTATCAGCTGATGATGCATCTGGTCCAAAATTTTCGTAATAATCGAAAGTCAGTAACAAAAATGTACGAAGTAAGAAGAATTAATAAATGCGGGAAAACCTTTTCCTGAAAAGCATTTGAAGAATACACTGCCATCTATTGCGTAACTTCAAAACTTCATTATCAACCGGTCACGCTACAAAAATTTGAAGCTATTGTTGAAACAGAACACGCGCTTTAGTACAAGTATTTTTTACTAGATGGCACCTTTAAAACTGTATTTTGAATATAGATGGTGCTGAATAGATTTTTTACAGTAAAAGCTTTTTTAATGTACTAAAAAATTTGAAGGCTTTTATTAGATTTACTTACCTATCTACTTACCAAAAATAATATAGTTTAACGTTTTGTTTTCTATTGTTTCAGATAACAATCCATCACTCTACTTTACGCGCGAACGAACGAATAATTCCACATGACTTAGTCAACTATAAAGTTCCTAAAGCTTAGCATAAGTTAGGTAAAAAAATAAATAAAAAAAAATGTATAATTCGAACGAATTCCTGCACAGTGCGGGTGTGAGCCGCCATATGCAGGCCACAGGGGAAACGCCGTCGCAAAAAACTAGTATGAAACGTCGATCGTGCGAGGTTCCTTTAGGGGACTTACTAGGGTCTAACAACTTCAAGGTTTCTTTGGGGGATATAACAAACGATGGCCCCAACTACGATTGCCGCTCGCTTAGATCTGTCAAGTCGGAAGATACTCGATCTTTACGCTACTATCGTCCTATAGATAGCCGCAGTGTTAAGAACTTTAGGTCGTCCTTAGCTGATATATCCGCGTATTCCTTATCCCGACCCCCGAGTTATGATCAGCTGTCGAGAAGGTCCGTGGTAGAGGGTCCGGATGGGCAAGGGATCACGTCGAGCATCGAAGGTGTCCTGTGGTCTGATGAAGAGGAGAACGAGTATTTCTACCATGAGAACATCACCTCTGCTTGGAATCAAGGTACGTTTTAAACTTTAGCTATTCCTTTCAAGGTCCTACATTGAAAATTTTGCGACTTTTAGAAGTCCTTTATTTGAGGCCGCGTTAGGTACTCAAGTAAGTAGAACAAAATCGATGTAGGTAAATATACATACAAGAGTTTACATTATTGAAAGTTAATCATGTTAAGTTAATCATTACTTACGTCAGTAAAACTTACATGTATATCCGCGGCCCACAGATATGTCTAGATCTGCAACTAGCGTGGCCCCCTCAGTCCCTCTCGCTCAAGCAGATTTTCTTACTTGTGAAATGTCATTCCTTCTACACTTCACGTTGTTTTTCAAACACTCACGTACAAATACATTTTGACAAACAAAAAAAAGTGGCCACGGTGATAAGGACAAAACATAATCATTTTGTCACGTTGTAACAAGAGCTTAAATGCATTTAGCTATCTCGCTCTAACAGTAAGTGTCACAAGGGCTCTTTCTAAACAGTCCTTATTCTGAGGCGCGGCCTGATAACTACAAATAGATAGCTAGGTAAGTAGGTACCTACCTAGCTACCAGTGGCGTGCAGCTCATAAAGGCATAAAAGCACTGCTTACCCAAGAAATAGTTACCCTAGTTGAAATAGCTTAAATGCTCAATGTAAGTAGGTACCTTCCTAACTACTGCTTACCCTGGCTTTGAACCCTGTGCACGCCACTGCTAGCTACCAACAATATTATGCTTTTTGAAAATAGAAAACAATTGTTGACTTAGGTACTTACAACGGGTAGGAGTGCCCTAAGCATATATTTTTTTTAGGTTTAAGTAATTGGAAACTAGGTAATTAGCTACATATTATATATTCAGCTTTTTTATAATTTAACTAGGTATTCATATTATTTGTAAATTACTTTATTCAGAAGTAACGAGACTGATAGACGGACGGGCGGTCAAACCTCGCTTACCTCGATCAATTTAATAACCTATCAGTGGCCAGTGGCGTGCAGATCATAGAGGCATAAAAGCACTGCTTACCCTAGTTGAAATGGCTTAGTGCTCATTTCTCATGATGACCTGTCATTAAATAGGTAGTTAGCTACCTAATGCTTACCCTAGGTTCAAACCCTGTGCACGCCACTGCCAGTGGCTCTACCGCGGTTGTTTGACAGCTACAATGTCACGATCGCAATCATCTCTGATTGGTTAATGCTCGCTCACTATTGGCCACAATGCATTGTTGCAACAAGAATCGTACAAATTCAGCCAATCAGAACAATTGAGTTTGTAATAATGATTGATGCAGGTTTTAGACAATCGCCCTACTGCTCAAGTACAAGAATAGTCGCAAGCATTCTCTAGTTTAACCGTAACAACATAATAACCCGCCTACCTGCGTCCATAATGATAACATCTCCAGCTAAACACAGGTTCAAATTGAACCGGTAACAAATTCTAAACCGGTCATTATAACCGATGATCACAAATCAGTGATCAATGAATGAACTTACCGATTTACATAATCACTTCCCACGTAAAGTGTCCTACATATAGCCCGTTGGCAGTGAATTATCTTTATAGTGGGTAACTATAAGCATAAGATAGGCATTTTTACATAAATGTTAACCTTTAGGTTAAATAGGATTTATTGAGACTTCATAATATTTTACTAGCTTAAACGGCCGCCCCGACATCGCTCGGGTGAATTTTGGGTGGGTGGTGATTTTTTTGAATGGGTGCATACTGCAAATCATCAAAAAATTTGCATTGCGGCCATTTTGCAATTGTCCATCTTGGTTTTTGATCATTAGTTAGTAGGTACTAGTTGTTACACCGGCAATAGAAATACACACCTGTGACAACTTTCTAGTCTCTCTATCTATCTCTCTACTGTTCATGAGATACAGCTCGCCGCTGGCAGACAGACAGACATCCAGACCGATGGTTGTCCGTTTGTCTGCCCCGTTGGCAACCTTCGGATACGGAACCCTAAAAATTGATAGACTAGGTACAAATTAATTTTGCATAACAATAATATTATGATCAATAAACATTTTCTTCATACACCAGAAATTGAGTCTAGAACGAGCAACTAAGTAGTTGGTTACAATTACTTAGTTCTAAGAGAACTAGAGAACAATTCCGTCACGTGCCTCGATAAGAACCAATAAATTACCCTTCCAATGGTGGGCCGCATGCGACTAGGGATGTTCCATGTTAGCAGATATCGTAGTCGGAGATTGAGCCGGAATCGTACTCGTAGTCGAATATAACGATAAGAATGTTTCAATCCATAATAAAGTAGAGAACTTATATAAATCTAAATATATAAAAGGAAAAGGTGACTGACTGACTGATCTATCAACGCACAGCTCAAACTACTGAACAGATCGGGCTCAACTTTGGCATGCATTCAACCCCTAAGGAGATTGTAAAATATGCAATTGAGGTAGAGTTGTAGTCTAAGATTTTTTTGGAGAAATCGTGATAGTATTTTTTTTAAAGCCAGAAATTTTAAATATGTACCTACCTGTTTACTAAGTTACCTACTTAAAATTTTATCTATGTTTGACTGGATCTACGCAATATCTGGTCTAGTTGGGGGCTTCAACTGTAGATAGTGTAGGTGTGTACATAGCCAAGCGACTTAGCGATCTAGTACGATATATAATTCATAGAAACCACTTAAATAAAGGTATAAAATGGCTTTATAAAAATGTCATTCAACCCCTTTCAGGTTAGCCTTTTTCCATTTTTAGACTGCATCATATCATCAAATACTTACAGTAGGTACGCGGCAGAAAGTGACGTAAATCGACCTTTAGGAGATAGCAGATTTGTAGAGCATTGTCTCTGTCATTGAGACAGACAAAACGCCATATAGGTATAAGTGATAGTGACAACGCTCGACAAAGCCGAAATAACATTCTAATAGCCGATGTACATTACTTTCGCATGTATTCGCGGTAATATCGCAGTCAAAGACTCCGTCATTGAAATAGATTTTTTTCAAGTAGATCTTCAATAGAACGATTCAAATACTAATCTAATCTGTACTGAAATCTAACTGAGTCGACTACGAATCCTCAGACCATCCCTAGCTCCAATCTCAGCAAAAAGCTTTGATCTATAACTAATAGCGGCGAAAGAAATCGCTCGCAATATAAGTGTCACGACACACGACACACGAGCTTTCAATCCGCGCATAATATTGTGGTTAATGGAAAAATAATTGGAACGGACTCTACTGGTACCTAATCGTTTCCAGATAATGGAGGAGCTGCTAATCCATACTAATAATTATTATAAATGCGAAAGTGTGTCTGTCTGTCTGTCTGCTAGCTTTTCACGGCCCATCCGAACAACCGATTTTGACGAAATTTGGTACAAAGATAACTTGCATCCCGGGGAAGGCCATAGGCTACTTTTTATCCCGGAAAATCAAAGAGTTCCCACAAGATTTTTAAAAACCTTAATCCACGCAGATAAAGTTGCGGGTATCATCTGGTGAGACAATAAACTTGAAGTATGCTCTTTTTTTATTAGAAACAATAGACAGTTTGTTATTTTTATAAATATCAGATTCGAGACAGTTTTTTTTTATTAATTACTTTTTACTTCGCTAGAAGCCTCCGCTGCCCGTCCGTTCGTCCATCCGTCTGTCTGTCAGTAGGTTGTATCTCGTGAACCGTAATAGGTAAAGGGTTGAAATTTGCAATGACTGACAGACACAGGACTGAAAACAGCAAACAAACAGTTCGAAAACAGATAGCTATTATGACATAGACATCCGCTAAGAAAGGATTTTTGAAAATTCAACCCCTTAGAGGGTGAAATAGGGGTTTGAAATTTGTGTAGTCCACTCGGTAATTCTTAGATCCGTCATTATATTATATTGAATATCAGACGAACAAAGCTAGTGGCACGCGTATACCTATTAAATCATTAATTATCTGAATCATAGGGACCTTCAAATTGAATACGTCCATAAAGTTATCACCAAATCTGCCAAAGCCCACGACTATAGGCTTCACCACCACGTTAACGTTGAAGCAATCCAGCTGCTTGACGTAACGGAGACAGTGAGAAGACTAAAAAGGACCAAACCTTTTGAGTTAGTGTATAGTGATTAGTGATAATGTACATAGTGTAAGTGCTGAAAGAACACGTGAATAAAGTGTCATATCTCAAATCAAGAAAGACTAAGATGCGTCAGTGGACAATTTCTTAGTATATAAGATAATTTATAAGTTTAGGTTAAAATAAAATTACTTATTAGTCATACATTAGGCTAGATCGTAATATAATTGAGTAGCTAATTGGCACTTAACAATTTTTTTTTTTTTTTTTTTTTTTATTCAGATACAAGTTAGCCCTTGACTGCAATCTCACCTGGTGGTAAGTGATGATGCAGTCTAAGATGATAGCGAGCTAACCTGGTAGGGGTACGGCAGTTTTTATTAAACCCATACCCCTTTGGTTTCTACACGGCATCGTACCGGAACGCTAAATCGCTTGGCGGCACGGCTTTGCCGGTAGGGTGGTAACTAGCCACGGCCGAAGCCTCCCACCAGACCAGACCAGAAATTTAGAAATTATAAAATTCCAAACCCCTGCCAGGAATCGAACCCGGGACCTCCCACTCTTAAGACCACAGCGCTCACCACTGCGCCAGGGAGGTCGTCAAACAATAAGGAAAAAAAAAAAAAAAAACTGAATCATTTCATCCATACTATTGAGTATAGGTACGTTAAATGGTAACCGAGCGATAGGGATCGAAGTGGCACGAATGCATGCACCATCCTACAAGTAGGCTGACGTCATTACCATGTCTAGTCTAGTCTATTGACTTATAGCCGGGCTAAGGCATAAGAGATGCGCTTTAATTTCTAGGGTTCCGTACCTCAAAAGAAAAAAAAGGATCCCTTATTATAGAACTACTTTGTTGTCTGTCTGTCTGTCTGTGTGTCTGTCTGTCTGTCTGAGGTGTCTGTCAAGAAAACCTACAGAGTATTTCCCGTTGACCTAGAATCATGAAATCTGGCAGAAAGAAAGGAAAAAATCCAAACACCAGACAGACAGACAACAGAGTAATCCTACAAGGGTTCCTTTTTTGTGGATATACGTAAACCTAAAAAAAGAAAAATGCAATGTCCTTTAAAAAGGACCACGCCCCTTAACTATTACAAAGTACCTATACTGCAGGTACTTGCACTCTATATGCAAATGCGGGGGAAATGAGGCCGCTAATCCAACAGCCACTGATTTACAGCGCTACCTGCCATTAGGACGATAAAAAACTGTTTAAGCTAACGCGCCTTGACTGAGCTTGTAATGATAACTTGTCCTTTATAATGGACTAAACAGGTTCAACGCCTTTTAGGTTTGATTTTGTCATTTTTGGGGTTCCGTAGTAAATCCAGCATAAGCGGTGATAACCTAGTAATTAGAAAGTCCGCGTTCTAATCGGAGGTCGGAGAACTAGGTCGGAGGTTCGATGATCGATCCCGATCACGCACCCCTAACTTTTCGGAGATATGTGCGTTTTTAGGGTTCCGTACCTCAAAAGGAAAAACGGAAACCTTATAGGATCACTTTGTTGTCTGTCTGTCTGTCTGTCTGTCAAGAAACCTACAGGGTACTTCCCGTTGACCTAGAATCATGAAATTTGGCAGGTAGGTAGATCTTATAGCTGACATTTGGGGAAAAATCTAAAAACCGTGAATTTAGGGAATCATACAAAAAAAATTAAATTGTAGTCATGAACTTATAATTAGTATTTTCAATTTTCTAAGTATGAAAATTACATCAAGTGAGGTATCATATGAAAGGTCTTCACCTGTGCATTCTAAAACAGATTTTTAATTATTTTGTGTATCATACATAGTTTTTGAATTATGCTGCAAAATGTCGAAAAAATACGACTGTAGTACGGAACCCTCATTGTGCGAGCCTGACTCGCACTTGGCCGGTTTTTTAAAGTGATTAATAACACTAGCTTTAATGGTGAAGGAAAACATCGTGAGGAAACCTGCATGCCTGTTCTCCATAATGTTCTCAAAGGTGTGTGAAGTCTACCAACCCGCACATAGCCAGCATGGTAGACTATGGCCAAAACCCTTCTCACTCTGAGAGGAGACCCGTGCTCTGTAATGAGCCGGCGATGGGTTAATCATGATGATGATGTAGGTATAAATTATTGTACCTTGTTATAGCAGACCATGACTGACATAATATTAGGCATAGCTTAGGCGATCCACTGCTGAGTCAGCCTAGACAATATCATCAAAGATAATTTAAAAGCAGGTACTTATCAGCAGATCACGAGACTCAAGTATACCTAATAACCCCACAAACACCCATTATGACCGTGATAAACCGACAGACGCGCTTTCCTCGGCTTTCCAACACATATTACTATAAATAATAACGTTCGCACGGTTCACGTTAAATAAATACGTATCAACTTTCTAACAAGGCATCTTAGGTCTCCCACACACTTTATACAGTCTTAAGATTCAGGCTGAGATCTATAGCGATTCCTTTAACTTTGCAAAGCTCAGAGTTAAGACAGTTAAAACTTGACAATAATATGTCTGTTACATAAATTTGTCCTGATTTTACTCTGTCTTAAGTCAAAGTCAAAGTACTCTCTGAATAGTTCAGAAGGTAAGAAAGAAAACCTTTTAATTTATTTAGCGTTTCCTTATACCAATAATTGCAACTGTATGTTAGTGTAAATTAAGTTGAGTTTGAGTTGGTACAAAAAAAGATGCCACGCTTCGACTACTTCACTCAGTAGAATTTAGAAAAAAACACTCTGAGCCGTAGAGATTCACTACTAGTACTACTATTAAAACAGCAAGCAACTCCAGTCAAAACAAATACGAAACCAAAATAAGAGCGTTCTAAACGACAAGAAAGATTGTAACATAGGCAAAGATAGATCTCTTCGACCGCGAAAGTCCGAGGTTAGTTATAAATTAACCTAATAACTTGTATGCAGATTATGTAGGTACCATGTAGTTAAGAAAAGGAAGGATTACTTATTCGTCTAAACTTTACACTCTAAAGAATTAATTTGTCTATCGTCCGTCGGGAGCCTTAGAGGCAATTATAAAAATGTGTCCTATGCCATGTCCACTTTCACAGTAATTACAGGGCAATTACTGTTAGTTGTAATACCACTACTTGAGGCTATTTTAACACTTTTATAAATAAGATCTAGATAATATCTAGGTATTTTAAAACTTCGCAACAATCACGAATGTTTTGAAAGACTCTACAAAGCTTTAAGCTTAGGCATATATTTTTATGGTCAACCGTTTTCCCTGTTATCTGAATATCTAAAAGAATTATTTGCCATTAGATTGCCAAATATATTATATTTTTGTAATAAAAATAGCGAGCAGGCGGGTCGCCTGATGTTGAGTGATAGACCTTTGCAGCACCAGAGCACAGAGTTGACCAGAGTGACCAGAAAAACTGGCAATGCGTTGCCGGCCTTTCAGGAACTTGTTGATCCGCCTCTTGAAGAATCCCATGTTGAAATCTAGTAGGAACACTGCCAAACAGAGTTGGTTCCACAGTCATTTGTCTGTGCGTGAAAATAGATCTTGTAGAATTTATGTCTTACCTTTGCGACATATTGAAATAGCAATCGGGGAGCGAACGTCCCGCACACTCGCACAGCCCCCACACTAAATCGATGCGTTCGAGCGCGGGTGACGTCAGGTATACGGGGCGTCCCCTCGCCTGATACCCCGGTTGCAATCTTACAACTATATAGATATTTAGAGCCTCAATAGCTCAACCGGTATAGGAGTGGACTGAAAATCGAAAGGTCGACGGCTCAAACCCCGCCCCTACGCACTATTGTCGTACCTACTCCTAGCACAAGCTTGACGCTTAATTGGAGAGGAAAGGGGAATATTAGTCATTTAAAATGGCTAATATTCTTTTTAAAAAAAAAAACCGTCGCGGATAATAAGTGAAGTGAATGATAGACTTGTCTTTAAGAATTCCAATGTTATGGACTGTAGGTACCTACTGAGTTTCACTGGTATAGATTTTCTTATTATAATCTCTAATAGACTAGTGGTTAAGATGGGTGGTCGGGGGTTCAACACCGGGCACGCACTTGCAGTGGCGTGCACAAGGTTAGAAGCCAGGGTAGGCATTAGTTAGGTAGGAACCTGTTTACTGGCAGGTCATAATGAAAAATATGCATTGAGCTATTACAACTGGGGTAAGCAGTGCATTTATGCCTCTATGACCTGCACGCCACTGCGCACTTGTAACTTTTCGGAGTTATACTTACGTGAAGGAAAACATCTTTAGTAAACATGTTACGCCTGAGAGATTTCCATAATGTTCTTCTTCATCATCATCATCATCATCATCATCATCATCATCATCATCATCATCATCATCATCATCATCATCATTCATCATCATCATCATCATCATCATCATCATCATCATCATCATCAACCAATAGACGTCCACTGCTGGACATAGGTCTCTTGTAGGGACTTCCACACGCCACGGTCTTGCGCCGCCTGGATCCAGCGGCTCCCTGCGACTCGTCTGATGTCGTCGGTCCACCTAGTGGGGGTCTTCCAACGCTGCGTCTTCCCATGCGAGGTCGCCATTCCAGCACCTTGGGACCCCAACGTCTATCGGTTGTACGTACTATGTGCCCTGCCCATTGCCACTTCAGCTCTAATGTTATAATGTTCTTAAAGGTGTGTAAAATCTTACTTGAAATTCTGTGAATTTTGTGTTAACGAAATGTTTTACTAGATGCAGCAATAATGTTGCATGGAAAAAAGATTTGATTCGCCTTTCAAAAGTAACGTTAACCTATTTTGTTTACTCATAAACCGTCAAATCAAACGATTTCTACGCTTAATAAAACCAAAAACCGGGCAAGTGCGAGGCGGACTCACACACGAAGGGTTCAGTATCATCATACAAGAAATAACACTTTTAAAATTTTTTGCTGCCATTTTGAAATGCTTATTATTTGTTTTTTACTATAGCGGCATTAAAAATAACTAATAACTAATAACTCTGTGAATTACGGTTCATGTGAGATAGTCCGCTGACAGACCTGTCTGACGGACAGACGGACAGCGGAGGTTTAGTAATAGGGTCCCGTTGGCACATTTTAAGTACGGAACCCTATAAATTAGTAAACTAATAAAAGAATGAAGTATCGTTTAAGATTGATTCGCGATGTGAAAGCAAGCCCGGTTAAGCTCTCAAAATCTCTACGCTTTTTATTTTTTGATTTCACTAATTAACCACGCCGATTTAATCACTACATTTGTTACGAATGACGGCGATTCTCTTACCAGCTTAGGCTGATTGCACATTGGATACTATCACTTGAGCATCTAGCCTCTCTAGAAGTGTCTTAAGAAAAAGCTTCACCAGGGCAGCTTTGAAATACTCCAATGCTTCTGTTCGAACGCCCAGATCCCAAATAAAAAAAAACACCACTCACTTACTCAGCTGCTGAAAAGAAGCGCAGGCAATGAAAGAACATAGGCAGCCAGCCAACACTCAATGTTTTTTATTTTTTGACTTAATCACTTGTTATGATGTTCGGGATTATCTTATTGGATTAGGTTGAGACGCCCGAAACTTCCTTGAACGAATCGGTGGAAGCTGAACTAAAATTAGATGCTCTGCTGCTAAAATAAGCGCTCAAGCAATTGATGACATGTGCGTCGAGCTTTATTAATGTCGATTTCATTGCTACATTTGTTAAGTGCCCCGTAAACGGTCAAACATGCCGTCAATTAAATTTGCCAAACACGTAGTTTGTTTGATAAACGTGGCCGTACACCTTCAAGCATGTTTGAAAAATACACCGTCAATCAAATTTGCCAAACGCGTAGTTTGTTTTACAAACGCATCAAACACGACCGCAGACGATCAAACAATCTGACAAACATGTAATATTTGAGAAACAAGTTTGATCGTTTACGGGCCACTTTACTGCCCCACTTACAGTGAACATACATCGGTGTACTATCAACTAACCTCTTTAACAACCATCGCATAAAATCTCAAGCTTATCTACAGTAGCTTTAATATTCCCAAATGCTTTCGTTCTAATGCCAGAGCTCCCTTTGAGCGATGAAAGCTCTGAAAGATGAGCAAAGAAACGATCGCTCAGGAGATAGTAGACAATATGCACCCAGCCTTATAATGACAGCGAGTGATTCTCCCAGCTTAATTATACCTACCTTACTTTGTTTAATGAAGTGATGAAGATATGAATAATGTGATGTTATATATTGAGATTGAGTGATTTGCTTGCGGAGGTTTTACCTCCAGAATTTAAAATAGGAGTAAGCGATTCGCTTTCTCGTTCTTTTTTATTGACGGGGCAGAAATCTTCTTTAGATGCCCGATCTCTTTGGAGAGAGATCTACCCGCCAGTGGCTATCCTCAGCGCATATGAAGACGTTCGGAACTCTAAAGAACGTGCGGCGGTACTTCTCTCACGCGACGACCATTGAGCTCATTCTGGAGGATGAACTCTACTACCTGGCCTCACGTTTGAATTTAATAAATGGGCAGGGCACATAGTTCGTACAACCGATAGACGTTGGGGTCCCAAGGTGCTGGAATGGCGACTTCGCACCGGAAGACGCAGCGTTGGAAGACCGCCCACTAGGTGGACGGACGACATCAGACGAGTCGCAGGGGGCCGCTGGATTTAGGCGGCGCAAGACCGTGGCGTGTGGAAGTCCCTACAAGACACCTATATCCAGCAGTGGACGTCTATTGGTTGATGATGATGATGAAATAGCCGCACCCCTTCTATGTTAGTCCGCTTCAATACCAATAGCGCGATAGGTTTCACTGGCCACCCGTAGCGAGACAACACGGTGGAATGAGCTCCCAACCCTCTTCGTAATAGGGCAGGGCCCAGGGGTCCATGCTGTGCCATCAATAGGCTTTCATAGACAAGAGTCGTAAAAGATAGTGTCAACGGCTTTGACCTTCGATTGAAGGCTTTGACACTTCGAGAACAAACAAGAACATGTCGTAATTTTAAAAAAACAGCCAAGTGCGAGTCAGGCGCGCGCAATGAGGGTTCCGTAATTCAAACACTATGATACATAAAAATAAATAAAAATATGTTTTAGAATGCACAGGTGAAGACCTTTCATATTATGATACCCCACTTGATATACTTAGTTATCTTACTTAGAAAATTGAAAATAATAGTCATTATTGAAAATAATAGTAATAATAATATTAGACTAATTATTAGTTCATGACCACAATTTTTTTTTGTGTGATGTAACCACACATTCACGGTTTTCAGATTTTTGCCCAAATGTCAGCTATAAGATCTACCTACCTGCCAAATTTCATGATTCTAGGTCAACGGGAAGTACCCTGTAGGTTTCTTGACAGACAGACGGACAGACAGACAGACAGAGACAACAAAGTGATCCTGTAAGGGTTCCGTTTTTCCTTTTGAGGTACGGAACCCTAAAAATCGAGGATGATAATGGAAAACATTACGTCTGATGAAACGACCTCTACGCGTCCTTTATTTAGTATGGTGCCAGTGGCATCATCCATATTAATATTATAAATGCGAAAGTGTGTCTGTCTGTCTGTTAGCCTTTCACGGCCCATCCGTCCAACCGATTTTGACGAAATTTGGTGCAGCGATAGCTTGCATCCCGGGGAAGGTAGTTAGAAGCTACTTTTTATCCCGGAAAATTAAAGAGTTCCCACGGGACCTTTAAAAACCTAAGTCCACGCGGACGAAGTTGCGGGCATCATCTAGTACTAAATAAAGGACGACCCACTAGACCTGCAAGAAGTGCCAGCAACGCATCGTATATTACTGAAAATGTGTGCGACGTAAGCAGCAAGATGCGTCAGCATCGTGCGCGGCGGCGAACTTTACACTTTTAACTTTTATAATATCAATGATCAATTCATATGAGAGAAGAGTTCTTGAAGTATAACAGTTTCCCATCATTCCTCAAAAAGATAAATAATTTCAACGTAACAAATTGTTTATTTAAATTTCTCTACCGTTATCTATAAATCAAAAACAAACATGCCTGGATTAAAGAGACACCGCGGGATGCAACTATAGTGGCGATTGTACTAAAGGCTTAGTCAGATACAACGCGTGACGACAGCGACTCCTAGAAGCTGTGTTGTAAAAATGTATTAATACATTCATACGTCTACTGCGAAGCCTGTGTAGGAGCCAGCATGGCACTAGCACGCTGTGTTTTATGATTCATGCAAACTCTTTAATTAAATTCTTTTTTTTCAAACATAAAAATATCACATTCTGTACACACACAAGAATAAACTGACTGACTGACAATTAATCAACGTTCAGCTTAAACCGCTTGTTCAAGTACGAAATTTTGCTTGTAGGTTCATCCTTTCTGTTATCTAGATTCTAAACTAGATCTAGAAAGGATTTTTCCTTTAAAATTACATTTAAGCGATGCCAGAGCAGGTTAGCTAGACCAAAAAAAAATGTAAGTACTAAGTACATATAGGGAAACACTATTAGTACGGGAACGAGAAATGCATTTTAGAAAGTTATATATTTTTATTTCGATCATTTCCTATTTCTAGCACTTGCTCAGATATCAAAATTATAAAAGCAATCATCAGTCGTCACACTCGCGGTACTTGAAGTAATAACAGAGCATCGAATTTGTAAAAAAAAAATTGTAAAAAAGCGTAATCATAAGATTCCTTGTATTAAAAATCATATTTACACTCGTTCATCGTAATGTTCTGCCCAATGCTCTCGTTTCTCGTTACGTTGCGCTTTTTGTCCGACCAAGGCTTTAAAGATAGCTAAAAGCCAGATGTTACGCAAGGAAGGCAGCCGTAAATATTTATAATTTTTACTACGCTTCCGTAATACAAGGCACAGAAATAGACGGCATTAGATTACGATTAGAATTAAGGCTACAGGAAGGTAGGCAGACGGTGTGTTTGAAGTTATTTGCTTGTATGAAATCAATCGGGTCTGATATCAATATTCAAAGATTGAATATTTCATCATTATAAATAAACTAGCGACCCGCCCCGGCTTCGCATGGGTGCAACGTAGATACTAATGTGGTGTCATTGAGGTGTCATTGCCTCGGAAACTCTCAAATGAGGGATTTTTTTCCGACCTAATTTACATTACTTCAATTTCTCTAGGGATCTCTAATTTTTTGAGAATTAACTATAACTATAAACCTTCCTCTTGAATCACTCTATCTTTTGGTGAAAACCGCATTAAAATCCGTTGCGTAGTTTAAAAGATCTACGCGTTCATACATACATACATACAGAGTAGACGCGGGAAGCGACTTTATTTTATACTATCTAGAGATAATTAATTGACTGTAGACTGTGTGACTGTCAAATAGCACAGAGTAAAGGATAGTGTCATATCTACCTAATAGTTTTCTCTGGTGGGAGTAGGAAAGGATTTTCAAGAACTCTTCTTAGACAATCCTTTGAAAGAGGGATCAAAGGATTTTCTCCTCAAAGGTTTTTAAAATTCAACTAAAATGAGGGTTCGAAATTTGTGTGGTCCACGCGGATGAAGTCGCGGGAATAAGCTAGTAAACTACTGTAGTTTTGAAATTAGCCCAAGCAAACACGATCTCAGTGTGCCATGGGACTTTAATTTAGAAGGCGCAAAGTAAGACATTTATATGAACTAAGAGCCTGTGAGCGCCCAGAACGTCGTTATTTCATAAAAGCTGAAAGTTTATCTGCGTATTGTCTCTAACACAGGTTCCCAGGTCCCCGCCTTTGTTACCTGTTATCTGCCAAGGCCGCCATGATCTAAACTTCATAGTCACTGATCGATCCTCATCACAATAGGACAATACGCAGATAAACTTTCAGCTTTTTTAAAATAACTAAGGTCTGGCCCTCCAGGGCTCTCTCTATTTATTTCCAAAACAATCGCACATACAAAACTGACAGGTCCATCGCACAAATCAAGCGGCCCCGTGTACTGACATGCATTTTCTCTCCGGAGAATAACAATGAAAACAGGTTGCAGGCCGTTTATAGCCAACAATTTACTTATTAGAAGCTCAGAAAAATGTGGCCACTAAAATGACAGTTCAAAAATAGTTTTAGAAAAATTTCACCGCATTATAAAACGAACTTTTTTGGTAATGCACAAACTTAAAAATATTTAAGTAATTAATTTCAGTCGAAAAGTTTGTGATATTATTCTTTTTTTTATCCTCTTTTATTTGGGTTTGGTTTGTCAATACATCCGCTGAAGTCACTCTTCAGATCTTTAGTAACATTCATGCAAAAAATTTCATCAATCCGTTGCTCGGTTGCGGTGTGACTAAAGGACAAACCAACATACAAACCCACTTTCGCGTTTATAATATGGGTGATTTATAATTTCTGATAGTGTTTTAAATGTGTTTTATTAAAGTCCCATTCAAATTTCCTGTTCTTTGAAAAAATTAAATTTTACTTATCAATCTAAATGTACAAAAGGAAAAGCTGACTGACTGACTGATCTATCAACGCACA
Organism: Maniola hyperantus; assembly: GCF_902806685.2. Classification (NCBI taxonomy): domain Eukaryota; kingdom Metazoa; phylum Arthropoda; class Insecta; order Lepidoptera; family Nymphalidae; genus Maniola; species Maniola hyperantus. The sequence goes on along the minus strand of NC_048546.1, from coordinate 2,554,043 downwards.
GCCCGAACTACTGGACAGACCGGGTAGAAATTTAGCATGCAGATAGCTATTTATGACGTAGACATCCGCTAAGAAAGATTTTTAAAAATTCAACTGCACTGAATTTGTAACATAGGGATTTGACAGGGACATAAGCTAATCCTAATCCATACTAATATTATAAATGCGAAAGTGTGGATGTTTGGATGTTTGTTACTCAATCACGCAAAAACCGCTGAACGGATTTGGATGAAATTTGGAATGGAGATATAGAATAGATTATACCTTGGATTAACATATTGATTACTTTTTATCCCGGAAAATCAAAGAGTTCCCGCGGGATTTCGAAAATTGTAAATCCACGCGGACGAAGTCGCGGGCATCAGCTAGCTTATAATATGATAGTGTTTACTGTTTTATTAAAGTGCCACTGAAAGTTTCTGTCTTTGAAAAAAATACGTGTTAATTTTAAGTTTTAACTTAACCTACATTCGAAAGCAGCATCTTGTCTTCCCTCGACAGCTTTTTGCGTGCGCGACGGATGAGTCACAAAGTCAACGCTCGCTCGCACCGCGTTCTGATGGACTCTTTTTTTTCAAAATCCAGGCTTTATGGCTTCTACAGCCTACAGGCTACAGCTATTGCAATAAATGTATAAACACAAACAAACATTCGACATAAAATTAATAGGTACAATACTATAGACATAATATGTATAATATATATTTTTTTTAATAGAGATAGCGAGCAAACGAGTAGGGGTCACCTGATGTTAAGTGATTACCGCCGCCCATGAACATTTGCAGCACCAGAGGAACCGCCGATGCGTTGCCGGCCTTTTAGGAATCTGTTGGTCCGCCCCTTAAATAACCCCATGTTGTAATCTAGTGGGAACACCGCCGATGGGTACCTACTTAGATTCACTTGTATTTTTTTTAATCTATAGACTAGCTCTTGGTTGCAATCACCCCTCGTGGCAAGTGATGATGCAGCCTAAGATGGAGCGCGCTTGCCTAGAAGATGCCTATTCACTCTTGACTTGATGGTACCTTTTTTTTGTCGACCTCCCTAGCGCAGTGATAAGCGCTGTGGTCTTATTCGTAGGAGGTCCCGGGTTCGATTCCCCGCAGATTGAAATTTTATATTTTTCTGAATTTCTGGTCTGGTCTGGTGGGAGGCTTTAGCCGTGGCTAGTTACCACCCTACCGGCAAAGCCTTGTCACCAAGCGATTTAGCGTTTCGGTACGAATCCTTGTAGAAACCAATGGGGTATGGGGTTAGTACAAACTGCCAAACTCCTTCCAACTTAGCCCGCTTCATCTTAGATGGCATCATCACTTACCACCAGGTGAGATTACAGTTAAGGGCTAACTTCTATAGAAATAAAATAAAAATTCAAAAGCAAACTTGTCATCGACCAAAAACCCTGTATCCCGATCTCTTGTTCTTGTTCCGAAATTCCTTTTTTTATCAGTTATTTTTTATTTTTATCAAATTCAAGTCACGATCCGGTCCACTTAATGTCTGACATTTTTAATGTTACCCTTTACTAACAGTGCATGCTTTTATTTCGTTTTATTAATAAACGCGAAAGAAAACATGTTTGTATGTCTGTACATATTTATTTAGAACTAGATGATGCCCGCGACTTCGTCCGTGTGGATTTAGGCTTTTAAAAATCCCGTGGAAACTCTTTCACTTTCCGGGATAAAAAGTAGGTAGGTAGCCTATTTCCTTCCCTCGGTACCTTTCATTAAAATCGGTTGAACGGAAGGGCCGTGAAAGTGTTAGCAGACAGACAGACAGACACACATTTTTAATATTATATTATGGATGGATTATGGATTTTATGAATTATGGATTTTTAAAGAAATTTAATTTAAGTTTTTCAGTAAGTCAATATATTTTGCTGTAGACATTTTTTGATCAGTTGTTCATTACAAAATTTTAAAAGCATAGCTGAATTCAAATCTTAAAAACTTGCTGCAAAATTTTTGGTAAGTAGGTATATTTTTTTATTTGATTCGTATTACCTAATTACCGAAGAATTTTTTTGCTTAGTGTTCAAACTCTTTTAGTTTTATTGCTTAAAGTTCAAACTATTTTAATTTTATTGCTTAGAGTTCAAACTACTTTATCGAGGTATATTTAAACCAAATAATTTTAATCCTTGCCAAACAGCTGATAAACTTAACTTACTACTAACCTAACAAAAAGTTTGAAACATATTTTCTCAAGAATCAAACAAGCAAAGTCGTCCACATTAACATAAGCTTTAAGCGTTTATTGTTTCCATTTTATATTCGGATCACATACTTGGAGTGTCACAATCATGCCAATTTATCTTAAATAACCACCAGAGAGCGAGAGAAAAAACTTAAAGGATGACGTCATAAAACTAAGAGATTACTATCATGTATCATTTCACGGGATTAGAAATTTTAGAGGTGGGACTATAAAAATTAACTCTACGGGAACCCTTTTTCACTCCAAATATGTAAATTCTATATTTTAAAGGAGCAATTCTTTTATCGGCCCACTATTGAGCACAGATCTCCTCTCAGAATGAGAAGGCCGTAGTCTGCCACGCCGCGCTCCAGTGCGGATTGGTATAGACTTCACACACCTTTGAGAACATTATGGAGAACTCTCAGGCATGCAGGTTTCCTCACGATGTTTTCCTTCACCGTTAAAGCAAGTTATATTCTAATTACTTAATAAAACCGGCCAAGTGTGAATCAGGCTCGCGCAACGAGGGTTCCGTGCTACAATCGTATTTTTTTACATTTTGCACGATAATTCAGAAACTATGATGCATAAAAATAGATAAAAATCTGTTTTGAAACGCACAAGTGAAGCCCTTTCATATGATACCCCATTTGATATAGTTATCTTACTTTGAAATGGAAAATACATTCATGACCACAATTTAATTTTTTTGTGTGACAAATTCACGGTTTTCAGATTTTTCCCCTAATGTCTGCTATAAGACCTACCTACCTGCCAAATTTCATGAGTCTAGGTCAACGGGAAGTACCCTGTAGGTTTCTTGACAGACCGACTGACAGACAGACAGACAACAAAGTGATCCTATAAGGGTTCCGTTTTTCCTTTTGAGGTACGAAACCCTAAAAACGCACATAACTCCGGGTTCGAACTCCCGACCTCCGACTAGGAGACGGACGTAGGATGGCCGGCGGTGGTGGACGGCGGTAATGGATATCTGATACGATGATGGAATTTGACGGATTTGTGATTATGATGGAATTTGATTGAATTAAAGTTGATCGTCCTCACAGACAATACACAACTATTCTCAAAGGTCGAAAGGACGGTCATATTCCAAAGCTGGGAGTTTTTCAATGCAACCGAAGCATCCCAAGCTCTCCTTATAAAGGAGCCCTGTTTAAAATTCCGCTCCCGTCCGGGACGAACCCGTCGGACATTTTTAGGCGTTCACTTCTTGGACCTTTCTCATACTTTTTGTTGTTTTATTTTTCCCAAAAAAGCTGCATAGGCAGATTTACGCGGTTCGCTGTTTTTATTTTAGAGATAACCATGACGACCAATTAAGCACATAAAACGCGCGTGTACACGTGTATTATATTAATTATGTAGGAAATGGATAAAGCGCTACTTTAGCAGCGTTGCACCAACGTGCGCTTCACAGTGTAAAAACCTTTTTTTATAGAATACTAGATGATGCCCGCGACTTCGTCCGCGTGGATTTAGGATTTTAAAAATCCTGTGGGAACTCTTCAATTTTCCGGGATAAAAAGTAGCCTATAGGTATTCTTCCCCGGGATGCTAGCTATCTCTGTACCAAATTCCGTCAAAATCGGTTGAACGGTTGAGCCGTGAAAAGCTCGCAGACAGACAGACAGACAGACACACTTTCGCATTTATAATGTTAGTATGGATTAGTCACGTTTATCATGACTAACATTCCCCTTTCCCCTCCAACTAAGCGTAAAGCTTATGCTAGGAGTAGGTTTTTGGGATCCTAAATCCAGCTGGATAAGCTGGATTTAGGTTACCAAAAACCATCGCTGGCAATTCTAGTAGTTGGTATAGTCAGTCATACAATAAGATGTATAATCGGTGTTAAATTTTTTATTAAAAAAACTAAACTGCCTTCCTTTTTAGGGTTCCGTACTCGAAGGGTGCTAATGGGATTATTACTCCGCTGTCCGTCCGTCCATCTGTCTGTTAGCGGGCTGTACCTTGTGAACCGTAATAGGTATAGAGTTGAAATTTTCATAGAATGTGTTTTTCTATTTCTGCTATAACAGCAATTGCAAAAAATTTCAAATTTCCGTTTCGAAAATTAAAAAAATTAAAAACTGTTATTTGTTTTGCGATGGCTCGGAACCCTTCGTGTGCGAGTCCGACTCGCACTTGACCGGTTTTTTGCATTATTGATAAACTTTTTCCGGTAACAATTATTACCTCTTTGGGGGCATTACACACCTGTCAGCGAAGTGGGTCGGCTTATTTGCAATGATATTGAATCGAGGCGGTATCATAAAGCTTCGGCATACTAACCTTAATAAAAAAAGCTTAAAAGCTATCTAGCTGTCGTGAGCTATCTAGCTGTATTGAGTTTTAACTAAATATATCGTCGTGTAGCAAGCGCCACATTTCAAGTAGCACAAAATGTTTCACGCCTGGAAAGGTTTTCCCCATGGATTTAGTACGTAATAAGTCTTATTATATCAAGAATTTTCAAAGCTACGACAGGTCTTCGAATCGTCGATACCGCAAAGCCTTAAGACTAAGGTCTTCAACGATTGTGTCCTACCTGTGATGGCGTATGGAGCGGAAACGTGGACACTAACAGTTGGCCTCGTCCACAAACTAAAAGTCGCTCAGCGCACTATGGAGCGAGCTATGTTGGGTATCACTCTCAGGGACAAAATCCGGAACGAGGAAATTCGCAGAAGAACAAAAGCGACCGACATAACTCAAAGGATTAGCAAGCTGAAGTGGCAATGGGCAGGTCATGTCTGTCGAAGAACCGACGGCCGATGGGGCAGACGTGTTCTGGAGTGGAGACCGCGTTCCGGTAAGCGCAGTGTGGGACGACCCCCCGCCCGCTGGACCGAATGACCTGAAGAAGGTGGTGGGGAGCGGGTGGGTGAAGAAGGCGGAGGACAACTTATCAAAAATGAGGATGTTCGGGGGCTACTGAACGCTATAGAGAGAGAGCCAGCGCGTGCAGACCTTCGCTATTTTATAAAAACTGAACGTTTCTCTGTCTGTCTGCCTGCCTCCCTGCCTGCCTGTATGTCTGTCTGCCCGCCTGCCCGCCTGCCCGCTTTTGTACTTTTTTATTCATTGTAATTCCCAACGAGTCACACTGTAGCTTGGGTGTCACTCGATGGGATTTTTTTTTTCGATGGATTCCCGAGTCACAGTGTCACACGATTGGTTGTGACTCGTTGGGAACCCATCGAAATACGGACGCCGGAAGTGTACACCACACCTTACAATAAGTTGCGGCTTGAGTACAATTGCCTAACAGAAGTGAGTACAAGCCTTTATACTTGTAACGTATAAGCAACGCAATAAGGCTCATTAACACGTAAAGCCCAATCATTACATCCGCTCCAATCGATTTCTGTTCTACGAATGTCTGTCGTAAAGCCTGCAATCACAGCTTTTAACATGTACTTAACAATGCTGTTTTCACTTAACATTTACTGGCATAGTGGGAATGTTAAGTGGATATCAATGGATGTTAAAGTTTTGTCATATTTAGTACAATTTTATGGTCTTACCAGCTGACTCAGCTCGGCTTCGCTCAGGTGGCATTTCTGAAAATTCTCTAATAGCGAAGGCCTTCTATTCTATAGGCATATAGTTTGCGACAGGTCGAGATGGCAATCGGGGTATGAGGCGGGGGGACGCCCCGTTCACCCGCACGTCACCCGCGCTTGCCTGCACCGGATTATCTCGACTTGTCAAGTACTATACCTACTAATTTCTTTCAATGGCATTTTTATAGTTTAGTAACTGAAGCTTTAAATTTCAATAGACAACACTATGTTAAACTATAAATAAGAATTTTGAGATTATTATAATTATGAAATGTAAGATTTACATAGTACATTTTTTACATAGTTTAAAAAATATATATTGCAATGAAAGATTAATATGCATAATATGTACCTACATATATTCAAACAAAATATATTGTAATTTTTGAAAAATATTTTAAATAAAAACAAGATAATATTGTTATATATAATAAAAATAATAAAATTTGAATAGTAAATTAGTATTATATAACTATCTATTATACATACCAATTAATACATACATAATAAGTACCTATGAGCTTTTCATAAAAACAAAAATAAATGTTTTGTTAAATTGTGATTTAGTATCAAAATTTTAACGATGTAATAAATAAATTGTATTTAAAAAAAACAAAAAAAAAATATTGTACCTATACCAACTTGTTTACCGTAATCATTAGCAAATATATAATGTACTTAAACCTAAAAGCATGTATCTAATTACACATTTAAAATTGTAATGAAATAATATTGTAAATCTGTTTTTCAGTAATAAAAGGCTTTATTATTATATGTGGCTAATAATGATCAACCCATCGCCTGGCTTACTAGGTACAGAGCACTGGACAAGTGCGGGTTGGCAGACTTCACACACCTTTAAGGATATCATGGAGAACTCTCAGGCATGCAGATCTCCTCACGAAGTTTACCTTCACGCAAGCAAGTGATATTTATTAACTCCGAAATGTTAGAGGTGTTTTCCCGGATTGAACGTTGGTCCTCCTGTATACGAACCCGACGTCTTTGGGGTTTGAACCTTTAAGTTTATAATAAAGCATTACAGTTTAGTGATCGAGGCTAATATGATTGCGATAGTCACAATGCATCAATCAAAGTTTCGTAATACAGGTGCAGGTTTAAACATTAATTACAACGATATTACGTGCAACGATCATAAAGCAGAGGATCGTGAAAGTCAAGCGTTCGGTTAATCAGATTGACCGTAAAGAAATCATTGTTGTCTGAGAGTTGACGGAAAATATTAAGGATGTAGTTACTTGGCAAACCCTCCCTAGGTGTAGGTACACTGTACAGACGAAATCAAATGGATCGCTGGGAGCCGCGGGATGTCGCCGTTGTAGGACCGCGGCGTGTAGAAGTCGCTAAGATTTTTTTATTTATTTATTTATTTTACACTTTATTGCACACAACACAAAGTAAACATTGAAAAAACACAATACAGGATCTTAATCTAATAGCTGTAGCATGCAAAGGCGGCCTTATCGCTAAAGCGATCTCTTCCAGGCAACCTTTGACGAAAGGAATCACGAAAGCACGGGTTGGTGCGGCAGCCGAAAATGGCCCTAGGTATAATATATTATTATAAATTAGACTACATACACAGTACATTCTAATAATACACAAATATATATAAATATATATACCTATATACATATCTCTATAATATACTACATAATTCTGTTTACATAGATAAATAATAGTTCTTCAAACGATTTTTGAAGGAGTTTAAGGATTTCGCCTGACGTATTTCAGCTGGGAGTGAATTCCAGAGTTTGACACTGTTACTGGTGAAAGAGTTACCATAGTATACCGTGCGGCTGTGTGGAGTCATAAGCTTATTGTCGGTGCTGGAGCGGAGGGAGAACTGATGGTTCTCACCAAGATAGGAAAACCGTTCTTTTAAGTATGATGGTGTTTGAGGGTAGTACAGAATACGATATAGGAGCGACAAAGCTTTTTTTATTAATCTTAATTTGATATTTTATTCTAATTTTAGTTTTTCTTTGTATGAGTAACTTGGTTTTTGTTATATAGTGTTATTTAGTGTAATTTCTGTTAATAGCTAAATGTTGTAGGTACTTTCTGTTGTTTAATTTTTGTATTAATATAAATAACCTTAAGTTTTTGCATGTTAATTTATTAGGATTCTTTTTCACCTGTAATTGACAACCGTACTGTTAGTATAAATGTTTTATGGTCTTTCATGTATGGAAGTAGTTGGTGACTAATTAAAAAAAAATTACCTCAATCTATTGAGGCTTCGTCAGTTCTCTTTATCGTAGGTACATCCTCATCATATATTATACCTCGTCTCTTGCAGGGATTTCCACACGCCACGGTCTTCCCGCGTCTTTGAATTCAGCGGCTTTTATCATACACCTCTCATCTTCCCACCGGCTCTGCAATAATCAGATCAGGGTGCGCCTGCGACGACAATTTGTCATCCCACCACTTTGTTTATTAACGAAAATAATTTCTCGAGTCATATTTAATATTTTTATCTTATACACTATTCGAGGGTCCGGGTTTTATTCGTTTGAAATTCTCAATTTACGTAAACTTCCAACTTTTAACGAGCAAGCTCCGAATCATTTTATAAACTTTTGTATAGATTTTAAAAAGCTTAAGCTTCATTGTTTATTCAAAGTTTCTTTTTAAAATGAAGTATTGTGTTGTAGTAGATAAGGCAGATAGCGGATTGCCGTAGTCTATTGAAAAATTTGCGACGTCTGAAATATTTTTTTTTAAACTTATGAAACCTATAAATAACTTTGACATTTCGCTATGTGCTTATTGAGAATTTAATCTAAAAACGTTATGAAATAGAAACTCGATTAGGTACAGTTTTTTCGATATTAAAAATTCCGAAAACTGTTCCAAATATTATATTAATTGCTTAAAACGCACATACTCCGAAAAGTTAGAAGTGCGTGCCGTGCCTTCCAGTACTGAATTTATTTAAATATATAAAAGGAAAAGGTGACTAACTGACTGACTGACTGATCTATCAAGGCACAGCTCAAACCACTTGACGGATCGTGCCGCAATTTGGCATGCAGATAGCTATTATGACGTAGACATCCGCTAATAACATAGTAGTCCGCTAGTAGACATCGGGGGTAAAATAGGGGTTTGAAATCTGTGTAGTCCACGCAGACAAAGTCGCGAGCATAAGTATTATATAAATGTAGTATGGTCTATACATTTGTATGAACATATTAATAAAATGTAATGGTATGATAATGCCACCTTATAGCCTGTAGAATTTGATGTCTCAGGTTTTATGCATTTTAAAGATGAATTTCTTGGAAAGCCAGCAATCATTAAAGCATCTCAGATGATAATATTACAGGTGATGAGTCGATGAAAAAGCTCATTTTCGATTAGGTACCTACGTATGAATAATGACCTTATATGGACGCGTTGAAATGAGTTACACGAGACCTGTAGAACTCGAAAATTTAAAGAATAAATTATTAATAGAATTAATAGAAATATACTAATTAGTGTGTGATTCTGTGGGCGGGTATGTGACATCTATACTTCTAGACTAACAAATAAAATTGAAGTGTCTGTCTGTAATTTCGAAATAACTACCTCATATTAAGCTCATATTATTATGGTTATTTGGACTGTACCATAAATGAATCATACGTTTTTAAAATTTTTGTCTGTCTGTCTATCTGACTCTCTGTCTGTCTGAACGGGCGAATCTTCAGAACGGCTGAACCTATTTTGACGGGACTTTCACAGACAAGTAGAGAATTAACCAGGGAGTAACATAGGCTACTTTTTTAACCGACTTTACGCAGAAGTTGGACAGCCGCATTTAGATTTTCAATGTATTTAAAATCAAGACTTTTTGGTCTTATGCTCCGTCCAGGAAATGTAGAGCATCCGTCGCCACTCTCCAGCCCCACATTTCGAAGGCATCAATTCTTTTCCGAGGATATCTGCTTGATAAAAACTAAAACTAACTGAGTAACAGACAACGCACAGCCTAAACCGGTGGATCTAGAGATTTTTAAAACTTGCAGGACAAAAAAAAACTTGCAGCACATAAATTCCTTGAGTTCTTTCGAGGTGAAAAGAGGGAGAATTTTGAGAAATCCAATAGAATTTTTAAAAAACATAAATCCGCGTGGATGTAGTCGCGGGTAAAAGTTACAGTCACTAAATAAGTATAGGACGCGGCAAAGTAATGAGATAGTAGATTTGTAGAGCATTGTCTCTGTCGTTGAGACCGACAAAACGTCACATAGGTATGAGTGACAGAGACAACGCTCTACAAAGCCGAAATGTCATTTCTGCCGCGTACATACTACCTACTTATAATAATATGACTACCGGTTATTTATCAGCAGAAAATATTTCCTGTAAGTATTTTTTTAACATAATCTATATCTTTCTTTCCTCGAAAAAAGCAGCTTAAAAGCATTTTATTAGGGCACACCAGTCTTGCATGAATTAATTTTCATACCACTTAGTAAGGCGCCAGCTTTTACATTCTTAAAAACATAATCTTCTTAAGCTGTATGGTAAAATTTAAAAAGATAACCTCAAAAAACCCGGCCAACTGCGAGTCAGGCTCGTGCAACGAGAGTTCCGTAATTCAGTCGTATTTTTTCGACATTTTGCACGATAATTCAAAAACTATAATGCATAAAAATAAATAAAAATCTGTTTTAGTATGCACAAGTAAAGCCCTTTAATATGATACCCCACTTGATATACTTATCTTACTTCGAAAATTGAAAATAGTAATTTTTAGTTCATGACCACAATTTAATTTTTTTTGTGTGATGTAACCACAAATTCACGGTTTTCAGATTTTTCCCCTAATTTCTGTTATAAGACCTACCTACCTGCCAAATTTCATGATTCCAGGTCAACGGGAAGTACCCTGTAGGTTTCTTGACAGACAGACAGACAACAAAGTGATCCTATAAGGGTTCCGTTTTTCCTTTTGAGATACGGAACCCTAAAAAATTGAAGACGCCAATAAGCCAATGACAGCATGGTAAACAAATCCGGGGCAAGCATAACCCAAATAATATAGTTTTCAACATCAATATAATACCGTGGTCTGTCATTTCCGAACCACAGAAGATTGATGGAACGCCAAATTATATGGTGGTTCGCTCTGAAATTGGTTCGGGAAACAGGGGGGCCATGGTCCATTTTGGAGTTCATAAAAACAAGGGATTCGTGTGGGAACCGGCCAGCTTTATCTGTGGTTTTTACTCTCTTTTGAACTTTCAAGAGAGCTTTTCGAATTGACGACCACGACACGACACGAAAATAAAACTGGAACATTGAATTTAAATATTATAAGGTGTTCCAATAGTTTTAGATATCAGAAATGACCGTTGTTGTTGGAGATTAGCAAAGAAAAGTCTCTATTATTTATTTTGGGAAGGTACTTAGCAATAGAGTTTAAAATCATAGAACTCTATTCTTTTCGGTTTTTAATTTTCACCGGACACTACTTCTGACACCATGATATAGTTTTAGTTTTCATCAAAAGTAAGGGAAATTAAATGAAATACATCGTCGCCCATTGAGTTGCCATAGAGAAGGGGTTACTTTTTATTTTCATTATACTATAGACTAATATTAGTTATATAGACAAGTTTACGACACATAATGTAACAATATTATTAAATTGCTAATGTAAGTTATGATACGTTGGCCTCCTAGTTGGGGGTTCGGGGTTCAATCCCGGGCATGGACCGGTTTTAACTTTTGTGTAATAATTATCACCAATATATCTCACAAATCCAAAAACTGACAATCAAAAAGAGTATTTTATCAAGATTTATTAGCTATTGAATAAATTATTTGAATTTGAATTTTTAATTTTGAACTTACGTTTTAAGCCATTAAATATCAATCGGTGAAAAACAAATCGGGAGGAAACCTGCATGGCTGGACTTTGTGAAGTCTGCCAATCCGCACTTAACCAGCACGATAAACTATGCCCAAAAACTTCTCATTCTGAGAGAAATCCAGTTCTCAGTAGTGAGATGGTGGTGATGTGTTTGTCATGGACTCAGTCGTATCGTATCGTATAAAAGTCATTAATGCCGCAGCAAAGGAGGAGTCCTCGTCGGCCGATCAAATTTTTATGGCAGCTGTTAATGTATTAACAACGCGATATCCAATCAATTTCAGATATCGTATTCCTTTTTCCATGACATCGGCTCGAGATTTAATTAATATGAAATAATGAATGTCACAGAATAGATTTGGAGAAATGTCTGATAACCTTTTGTAATATGAGCTTGACTTTTATGATTTAATACCTCTTAATATTTTATGTATTTTTGATGTCTGTGAGCTTCTGTATGCGACTTTGCATAAATTAAATTGTGTTTATTACGAAACGACGCGTCCGTACCCAAAGGGTGCCATGGGATCCTAATTCCTATTACTAAGCCTCCGCTGTCCATCCGTCGGTCTGTCCGTCTGTCCATGTCTGTCAGCATGTTGTATCTCATAAACCGTAATAGAGACTAGAAAGTTGAAAATAAAATGGCACCATGAAAACTTAAAAGGACCGTACGGATCCCATCGTAAGTTAGTCTGTTTTTCAGTTATCTGGTCGAACTTAATAAAGCTCGGATGCAAAACTTTTTCACGACCCTTCCCCAGACAAGAAATTGTTGCGTAATAGGTAATATATGACGTTACGAATTACGGTATGTTCATAACTCTTTAACGTAATAAAATTGAACCTATTATAGACACAATTTGCATTTTTAAATTACGCACCAACATTAAAATGATTGCGTGCGAATTCGAGTTGAAAATTATTACTTGCGAAAGGGCTCGACCCTAAAATCCATTACATATTGCAAAATGGCTCTTATTACATAACAGCTAAGGGTCATAGCGACTGATACAGATCTAGACCTGACCCACTGCAGCTCATTGTTATTCGAACGTGCCGCATCACATTCAGAGTAGCATCCCTAGCAATAAGCAACCACTTCCCTTGTGGGGGAGACGATATAAACAATTTTTGCAATACCATGGACCATTCTACTGATTCGGTCGGTAGCTCAGTGTTTTACACTGAATGTTAGCTGCCAAGCTCATTAATTGATATTTATTTCTACTAAAAATTATTTTGTATAAATGCGAAAGTGTGTTTGTTTGTTGGTTTGCACGACGCAACGGAGCAACGGGTCGACGTGATTGCATATTATGTATAGTTTAAGACGAGAGGGTCATAGGCTACTTTTTATCCTGGAGAATCAAAGAGTTTCCACGGGATTTTTAAAACCCTAAATCAGCAGCATCGGCATCAGCTTGTGCCTAGGTATACTATATTTTAATGTAGATAACGGGTACATACCACGATTAATTTCACGATTCCCGACCCGTGCAATTGGGTTGAATTATTGACAAATAAAAACATCAAATTAATCGTGGTATGTACTCGTTATCTACATTAAATTATGTCTTTATACCACGAAATAAGCTTAAAATCATTAGTCTCCTATGATAGTTGAAATCAATCTCCTAAAAATAAGAATCACTACAGCGTAAAATTTATAATTAAATGTAAATTGTAAACCTCTCTCTGTAGAGCTTTTTTGTAGAGTTAGCACTTTTTGTTAAATAAGTAGGTACCTACCTAACTTATTTGTACAAAAAGTTCCCAGTCAATCTATGATTAGGTAGATATATAGATTCAATAATGTGTAGGTAACTCGATGCGTGATAATTGGGTACCTACCTATTACATTTTACTTTTACGGTGAAGAAAAACATCATGCGGAAATCTGCATGCCATAGATAGATAATGTTCTCAAAGGTGTGTCGAGTTGTGAAGTCAGCTTATATGCATCTGTCAGCGTGGTGAACCTAAACCCTTCTCATATTGGGAGGAGTCTCATACCCAGTAGTGGGCCAGCTGTGAGTTGAGATGATGATATTTTTTTTTTAATATTATAGACCAGCGCTTGGCTGCAATCAGACGATGGTGGTAAGTGATGACAGTCTAGATGGAGCGCGCTGGCCTAGAAGATGCCTATTCACTCTTGACTTGAAGGTACCCAAAATTGGAGGGGAAAACTGATGCTGGAAGGGTGTTCCAAATATATATTAGCGGTTCGAATTAGAAATGAGGAGGCAAATCGCTTCGTACGTACTCGCGGAATTTTGACTACGTACCTACGCGTGCAGACCTTGGCGATGCCTTGCTGTACGATAGTAGAAAGGTGAAGGAAGAACCAGGTCGAAAATTTCTTCAACACTAAATTGATGTTATGGAGTTATGGTGATGATGATGATGACATACCTACTCATCTAAACAGGATATTTGAAAACTACCTAAGTACTAGTGTACGATATAAAAGAGGTGTTGAATTATTTGTTAAAATATTTCAAGCCCATTTTGACTTTATAGAATACAAACAAAACAATTTATCATAGGTAGGTACCTACCTAGTACCTACCTAGCTTCATTAAAAGCAAATACACCCCACTGCTCCTAATTTTCAAAAAAATAGCGAAAACAATGCAACGTTCGACCGCACTAAACACGGAAAACAATAAATCGTTTCATTCACAAAGGCATTATGGAAAATAGAACAATAATCGCAAAGGGCACTAATCAGATTATCGCTGCTATCCATGTGTGCGTGGCGTCATGCGTCACTCATTCAGTTCAAACAGCGAACCATTCGCGTCGTTGACTCGGTCCGTATCAGTCGCCAGCGCGCGCGCCGGTCTCCCGAACATTTAAAAAAAACCGTTGTTACAACCGATTCCATTTTCAAAAAACTCGAACTGTTTCCGTGTGTGCAAGTGTTGTGCCAGACCAAGTGTGTGACCTCGTGCAAATGTTAACTTGTTGAGTGAAAAAGATATTAAAACATGAATTCTAAAAAGTTGGAATACTTTAACGACGATGACTCCGTGGATGAGAAAATTAATCTCAGTTGCCTAGGTAAGGATTTTTTTGTTGATATTAATTTTGTATTTGTATAGAATAGAATAGAATATATTTTTATTCAAGTAAACTTTTACAAATGCTTTTGAATCGTCAAATAATTTAATTTACAACTGGTTCGGAATGTTGTTCGTACAGAGAAGAACCAGCAAGAAACTCGGCGGTTGCTCTTATTAAGTGTTTAATTTACAATACTATGCCATGGTTTACAAGCAATTGCAGTCCCGTGCATTGCTGGAGCGAGTCAAATCCAAGCTTTTTATCATTTAAGTACATAATTCTCGACTGTATAATATGCTTTTTTTGAAGCATACTTTTAATAAATTTTTAAAACTTGTGTAAAGGCAAGTCTAAAATTGATTGTGTGATTGATTTATTATAAAATATTATATAACACTCATTCCCACAAAAATGACTTTCCCACTTTCCCGAGGAATGGATGTTATTGTTATTATTGTATAAGGAATGTTAATTAGAATTATTTCAGTGGTGTTTACAATTTACATCGAGGTAAGTGCAATACTGAGGAAGCAACGTGCCTCAAATGATAAGATGTCACAAGAGTCAAGACGGCTATTAATACGCGACAATTAATAAAGTTCATCGATGATGTCTCGATTTATTGTACCTATAGTTAGCTTCTTAATGCAATTAATTATGCATACATTTACTCTTGAAACTGATAAAGAAATGCCGCATTGAATTTAATTGTTCTCTTTAATTTATTAACTTACTTACATGATCTTTTAAAGCAAGATTTATTCAACTTAAAGCTTTATTTTCTTTTTCATCAATTAAAAATACGAGAAAGTCTGTTCTAGGCAACTTAATTACCTTACTTTTTGTGTTTTTTACGCATATTTCATCATTAATAATTTCAGTTTAATCTGATTTCGTAATAAAATGTGATTTAACAACACGTGGGAAGAATCAATGAGTAATAGTTAGGTTGTGTTTGCAATTTTTCATTCTGATTCACGAGGTCATACAATTTCGGTTAAAGTATGTTAACCAACCTACATGGTAATAAATTGTTTTTTAAACGGTCAATTAATTTAAGGTAATCAACATAAGTACGAAACATTAAAAAGGTTTTTATTTTAATCGTCTATTGTATATGTAGCACTCAGGACATAAAAAAGACCGAAAAGGAATGAATGATAAAATAACTTTATGAACTAATCCAGTTTCATTAACGATGTTAAATGATAACAATAAAATAAATAATCTATGTGGTGAACAAAAATCTAAATCGTTTTTATTATAACGAACGATGTCTATAAATTAAGAATAACTATTAATATTCTCTTGTTCTTAATAAGCAAAATCTAATAATAGACAAGAAATCTCACATAAAAAGCAAAAGCACAAGTCTTCATGCCTGGCCCCGAGGCTAAAAAGGACCTGTATGGCCATCTCTATCTAAAGTAAAGCCTTAGAAAGGGCAGGCTAAAGTCATTATGCGGGCAATGTGTGAGTTTCGTCGGCGTTCATAGAACTCTACCTGCATAGATGATTGCCTCTTGCAATAAGCTTGTGGTTTTAACATTCTTCGAAAATTGTTATTTAAATATAATAGAAGATTATTCACGTTCAGATCTTGTAATTTAGTTAAGACTAGCGACCCGCCCAGGCTTCGCATGCGTGCATTGTAGATACTAAGGTGGTGTCAGTGAGGAGTAATTCTTCCGACATTTTGTTCAAATATCGTCATATTAAAACAAATTAACACAAACCAATATTAAACTATACCTATAAACCTTCCTCTTGAATCACTCTACCTAAAGTTGAAAACCGCATTAAAATCCGTTGTCTACTTTAAAAGATCTACGCGTTCATACATACAGACAGCGGGAAGCGACTTTATTTTATACTATGTAGAGAAGTAATTAGGCTTGTTTAATTTTAGCTAGCTAAACTGAAAATTTGGTAATCTTTCCTGGAATGTTTCTGTTATATTTAATTCATAAGCTTTAATACACAGAACAGAAATCTGTTCCGTGCTTTTATACCACAAGCATATTATAGGCTTTTTATTTTTCCCAATACATACTAGTATTGAAAATTGGAAAGTGTCGCTATCCGTTACATTTTCACGGTCCAACCCTTTAACAAATTTTGATTGGATTTTGGCTAAATTTGATACAGATGTTTTATTCCGTAAAATCAAAGAGTTCACGTGGTTTTTTGAAAATCTACGCAGATAAAGTCGCGGACATCGTGTACATTAAAAAACTTAATTATTGTTTATCTCGTTTTTAATTGAGAAGTGTAATTTTGTTATTAATCTGTTCCTTCTAATGGGCTTCTCCAATTAAGGGCACAATTCTTCACGCGTTCACTGATGACCCAAATACGACTTACATTCCTTTTGACGTAGTTATCTCATCCGTCAGCCTGAGTCCAATCGTTAATGACTTCTCTAAGAATTTATTTATAGGCCACACACATAAAGATTGCTATTTTCCATTTCAATTCTAAATCCTTTTTATATTTCATTCCGAATCTAATTAATTATTTACTTACCTGCATAGTTTACAAAAAATATATGGAATTTAATTTTAAAACAAATATTATCATCTGATCTATTCATTTTACATTAGTATTTAACTCTAAAATAAATATACGCACCGAATTGAGATTGACCTTCTCTTTTTTAAAAGTCCGCTTTAAAATTTTCAAAATTTTCTGAAATGTTTTTAAAACCATTCCAAAAGCTTCCTCTACCGATTAAAAGAAGATTAAACATTCAATCTTCTTCAAAGACGTAAGCATACGTAAACAGCATTTGTTAATAACACGATTGAAGTGAACGTTATTTTGCTAAATGCACAAACATCCAATTCACGTCAGTAAAACTTAAAGACTCGTTAAATTTTATGTTAATCAACGTGTAAAATAATAACATTCTTGTATTCTGTCATAACATTAACATCGATTGAGTAACAAGACTGGTCAACTAAAAAATAATTTCAGGAAGTAAATTATTCAAAGTGAAGTCACATATTATTTTATACTACATAGTTATTCAGTCATATAAAGTCAAATAAAATAATGAGGCCCCGCGTTGATAAAGCAAATGATGAGCCAGTAGTCTCTATTGTTAACTTTTTCACCTTTTTGTTTGTTAGCCGTTTCATGACAGTAATAGATGGCCCGATTTCCCTAAATAGTTTTATCTATGCTATATCTAAAACGTTTGCTTTTATTTATTCGAATCTTTGAGTTTTATTTGCTTTTGTATACCAAATTTGGATCGTTTTCACGCCTTTTAACTTTTTGCCCTTTTAGATACGTTGCGTTAATGTGACTTTTCTTAAGACTTGTTCCAAGGTAGTTGCTCCACGGTCATAATTATGTTCATGATCATCATAATCAACCCATTACCAGCCCACTACTGAGCACGGGTACACTCTCAGAGTGAGGAGGGTTTAGGCCATAGTCTGTCACGCTGGCCCAATGCGGATTGGCAGACTTCACACACCTTTAAGAACTCTAAGGCATGCAGGTTTCCTCACGATGTTTTCCTTCACTGTTAAAGCAAGTGATATTTAATTACTTAAAACGCACATAACTCCGAAAAGTTAGAGGCCCGGGATCGAATCCCCGACCTCCGATTAGAAGGCGGACGTCCTAACCACTAGGCTATTACAGCTTTGTTTTTTATGCTCTAAATCATTTTTTTTTAAATTTTGTATGTACACGTACATACAAAATTTAGTACAGTGTGACTAAGTGACTTTTAATTCATTTGACGAGCTGTAAGAGGTCCTAATTTAGGATATTTTGATTAATTTAGGATATTTTGATGTTGTGAAAATGTCCTTGGCGACATAATTTTGTATCTTTTAGGGCATCTTTGAATTTACAAAAATCTTTTAAGTCAAATGTCGTTAAAGACGTTAAGTCTTGATTCATACTTATAAAAACACATATTTCAGTGATCGAATCATGTTTTTAAATCCCGTTTTCATTTTTGGATAATGTTTAAGTTAAGTAGGTACTTCAATTTAACAACAGTCACATAATATGTTCAACCACGTGTAGGTGTAACAAATAAAGTAAGATTAATTTACAACCTTTTCCACTCCAGTAAGTACGGTCGACGGTCTTTTGTCAAGATTTCGAAATACTAATATCAATAAAAGTATTAACGGATTTGATTAAGCAAAGCCAGATAAAGTGCAACTAAATGACCTTAGTGTGAGGCGTTATCCCTCAAATGGTCCAAATAAGCTTTCACTGCATCCAAATGGGATAAAAGAGGATATTAGTCACAATACGAAAACCGTTGGGTTTAATTTTAAAGGTAGTTTACGCCACTCCTAATAAAGAAATTTTTTATAGTAGAGGTAGGCTCTTATTTTGTTTTTGAGAAATTTTTATTCACGAAAAGTAAATGAACCAAATCTAAGACATTAAAAATTATTAGATTTATAAAAGAAAATGTGCTATCAAACTATAACTTTTGAATGTGAATTAAACTGAATGCGACAAAATTTTGTCTTATTTTGAAGCAATAGAGGCTGAAACAAGATCATATTAGATAATGTTTTGGAATAGAATTAAGCACGACTCAATTATTTCACGTGTTCAATTTGAATAAATTGCTACTATGTTCGGTGTAAATTGTGCCATAGTGCTTTTGTAGGACCCTGCCGTCTATATGTGTTTCTTAACAATATTAATTTCATTATTGCGTGTAGTTGCGACAGTTCATTAATATTTTTTTTGGATGGGATGGCAAAATTTTTTGACTAGAAGAGAAAGTCGCAGATTTAATTTGAAAAACTTATTAACTAATGAAAATTAAAGGAAAAACCTTGCATCTTTACATCTTAGATGTTTTTGTCTGATTACCATTACTGACTTTCCTTTTTAATAACAATATATGAAAAGCTTTTTACTCATCTGGTGAATTTACACTTACAAATGTCAACTGTGGTTTCCGGCCCTTAAAGAGAAACCTTATTGTCGATTCTATATCTTTTGAATGCTACGCGGCCGACTTCGAGTAAGTTGGAACTTGGAAGTAGCATTCTATGGCCGTCTATTTGTTCAAATGTTTTTTGTCCAAGCCAACGCTCACGACTGGCACGATCGTGTGTAGCTACTCCCATAACTGTGTCAATAATTCAGTATATTTGTATGATCATGTCATAGATAACGTTTCTGATTATTTTATTTAGTTCACCGTTCAAATGACCAATCCCTTGCTCAGGAACTACCTACATTTTTTTAATACTTGGTGCCCGTCAAATTGTTTATCAGTTTTTTTATTTATATAGTTCACTCTTACATAAAAAACTAAATCAGGTTCAATCTATAATTTCTTTCTCTTGATTCAGAAGTGATACTTTTTCTTATTTTTCAAAAAACTGTATTTTTTTGATGCTTTATTGAGATTATCTCTATACCTAATACATACATAATATATGTATATCATTTACATATCAATGACGATAATTAATTTTATTGTTTATTGAAATAAAGTGTTCGTTTATTAAGATTGAATAGATTGATAATGTCTAATGTAGACCTTCGATATAATATTATCCGTCTTATCTTAAAACGAGTTCAAGCATTCGAATGATAAGACATGCTCCAACATGCCTTACCTCATTGCTCTTGAAATGTAAAAAACTGTAGCCATTACATTGTGTAGTTTCTTTGTACTTGTGTTCTTCACTGAGTACTATAGAGTAGTTAATAATCTAGCATATGGACTTAATTGTTGATGACTCAAAATACCAGCTTATCGTCTAATAATAAAACGTGCGAATGATCTAACGGCACAGAATATAATATAATAGTACTACCTAGCGGTTATTAAAAATCAGATATTATTATAAGAATTAATTTGTTTTTTCTGAGCGATAACGGGTTTTAATTTACACATATGATTTCTATAAATATGTATGTAGTAAGTAATGATGCTGTCTAAACGTGTTTTGTTTATTATTGATGATTAGGTATATTTTTTTATTTGTTAAATTATGAATCATTCTGGTAAGTGCAAAAAAGCCACAAGTCCCTTTGCAGTAAGTATTAATAGACAAAATTGAATCTCTCGAATAATGCATAGGTTTAAAATATTTTTTGACCTTGCTTAAGTGTCTTCATTTTCTTTCTGGACAGGTTTCCGCACTTAGACGTTTTCATCTGTTGTACTTTAAAATACTAGACATTGTGGCTCATTCTTTGTACCTACATATTCTCTAAAGTCTAAACTAAAATGACAAATCTAAATGTATTTCTATCAGTTTCATAACGATTTCTGCGGAAAAAGATAGCACTAGATTTAGATCTCTCCATTTAATTAAGAGATTGTCTGCAAAAGTATTAACCACATTACACTAGTACGAGAAGGAAGAATGAATACAAAATACGTTTATTTCAAGTATCCTACAGACAAAGACTGCCAGTTGCTAGGGAGACCGAAGACTCGGCCACCGGCTTTGACCAGGTAATAACTTCATTTCCAATTAGGTATCTCAATTGGCAATAAATGTAAATAGCTACACTGTACATTTTAATAATAATAATTAACGCAAAGGTCACACACGGAAACAGGATGGGTAGACCATTAACCCCAACGGTTCAATGCGGGCGGTGCATATTTTAGCAAGATGGTAGGCAAGATATATGCCACAGTGTGATTGTAAAACTGTCAAACGCTAAAAGCAGTTATAAGGCGGCTAGATGAAAGGTAACTTTACGATCATAGGCTTCGATCGATAAAACGATTGATAGCATAGTTAAACACTTATCTGATAAGTATAGAGATGTGCTCGTTGATAGAGAAGGAAATTGTCATTGAATCTGTGAACAGGAAATAGAATATTGATTCGTGAATCTATTGAACTTGATACCATTACCAGCCCATGGACTCTTTGAGAAAGCACTTTGTAAAAGTTTATTAAAAAAAATTGCTGAGTATTGAATTTGTCTTGTCTTGTGTCAGAAATCAGAATAGTGGTGCTAGTCAAGAGTGGAGTAGATAGGCATCTCTATGCCAGCGCTCTGATTGCAGCCAAGCACTAGTCTTTAAATTGGTAAAAAAAACCGAGTATCGTACTTGGTCCAAACCGTATACCAAAGTTACCAAAAATTACCATTAATAAACTGGATTTAGCTAGAATTAATACATAAAAAAATTAAAGATAATTTTAGCTACCGCAAGTTTAGTAAAATTAAGAGATTTAAAAGTTGTATAATATTTCGTTTTCAGTAAACACATTACTTAGTTTAGTCTTTGGTTTAGTCAATAAGATATGACTAAATTTAGTAATGTGTTAACTGAAAACGAAATATTATAAAGGGTTTGATTATAATAAAGTTATAATAAATAATAAGGTTATAATAAAGTTTATTTCAAAGGATAAAGATAAAGATTAGATAAGTAGTAAATATATTTTAATAAAGAAGCCAACAGTTAGCTTAAAGACAATGCATTAACCTAAATAAATATAAACAAAACCCTGAAGTTCGAAATGGTACACGTTCACTAATTTGTTCCCGTAATATTGACTATGCTTTTTAGACATTAGTTTAAATAAGGTAAGGTAAAAGCTTTTCCTACAATTGTTTAGTTTATAGATATAACCAATCCTATAAAAGAAGAATCTGGCGACTAACATAATATATCAACATACATCTCAACTCACTAGATCTCAAAACTTGAGATTCACAGGTAGGTTCTAAACCCTAACTAAGAAGAATTTTGAGACTCTCCAAAGAGATTTTTGAAAAACCTGAATCTAGGTAAATAATGTCAGGCATCAGCTAGTAAAGTAAGAAATTAAAGTAAATTGGTTATTCTAAAAATAAAATCCTAATAAAACAAGAATCAAATTATGTCTTGTGTTCAATAGAAAGGACTGTTAAATAAATAGTTAGGTACAGTTATAGAAAGTCAGGAATAACCAAAACTGTTATATACCTATCGAATCCATTATTAACTAGTTTTAAACCGTCACTTTATGACAATCTTAATTATTATTATTTGTCCGGTTTTGATTGATTTTAAATATTAATCGATTATTTATATTGACATCTCTGTAAGCCATAACATAACATATTCTAAACTTTAAAATGTGTGCCATCAACCTATAACTTCAGTGAGGAGTTCCTAGAGCATTTCAGTTCACCGAAACTACCTTGTTCAATCTCAAATAATCACAATAGTTACAACTAACATTGCTTATGTATTGCATATTTAAGTAAGTACATAATATTGTAACATTTTGTTTAAAAAAAACATACAGTTGAATTGAGAACCTCCTCCTTTTTTTGAAGTCCGTGAAAAAGAGCAAAACTACTGGGCTTGGACTTTTAAGAGTTCGCCAGAGACAAAGTCTGAGCACCACATGTGAGAGTTGACAAAATGCACATGTCCATATGAGCTTACGCTTGAGATGTAATGGAAAGTTGCCTTTCAACAGTTATTTCAATGACCACAAGCTACCACAAGCTTCTCCAAGCATTTTCGATGCGCTTTGTGATAACTTAGCAGATTTTCCCGTGTCCAATCGAGTGCCGAGAACTACAAAAAACCTTTCACACAGAACAAGAGTTCAACAAAACGCAACAAGTTCAAGTTCGTTCAACTCGACGCTAATTTAGCGAACAAACCACTATATCTCCAGGTGGGTGTAATTACACCATTTATAGTTTCTAGTGTTAATTGTTGTGGTGTACCGGTCTGTTCCCATGGTTTTGTGAATCCTGACGCCGAAGAGCTCGTGTTCTTTTGTTGTTTCAATTAGACATTGTCTTACTTTGACCATATCTTTTCGAAGACGAGACTTGATATCTTCTATCAATACTAGACGAATCTTTAAAAAAACAGATGTGTCTTCATTTAAACACAACTACCACAAATCAATGTTTCTTTTACTTTATTTTAAGCAATATTTTGTAAGACCACAAGTGTGATGAAGACTATCATATTTTTGTGAATTATTATTGCATGATTGCCTTTCCTTTACAGTTTGTTTACAGTTTACTCAATAAGGACAGCGAATTCATCTACGATCTTTGATTTTCCGGGATGAATGTACATAGCTTATATCCATCTCCACGGGACCATCTGTGTACCAAATTTCGTCGAAATCGGTTAAGCTAATGAGTTATGAAAACGTATCAAACAGACCGATAAGTACACACACTTTCGCATTTTTAATAATTTAATGAATATTAGTATAATTACGGATGACAAAGATCAACGAAAGCGTCCTAAGGTTGCTAAAAAGAAGTCGTCACTTTTATAGTTTTCCCTTCTGATAATTAATATGGTAACTTATCAAGTATGATCTTACTACGACTATATTAATCACCATTTTGAATTTGTAATCCATCTGTTTTTTCGTTTTGTACAAAAAATATTTCACAACCACATTCTAAATCATATTACATATTCCGTATCTGATGTTGAGTCATACCATATCAGCTGGTTAGCCCGTATTCTGGCTTCGGTATACATTTTTTGTAATACTCGTATATATGTAAAGGGTCAATAGGAGGGGTCCGTTGAGACAGGTGTTTGCTTTAGCGTCGGCTGCATCTTTTTGCTTATCGATCGCCGATTGTTCGATCTTTTTATGGATTCCCTATACCCTTTTTCTTTTTATTATTTAAGTTTGGTTGGGTGTGTTCGTTCATGTGATAATGTCTTGGCAAGTTTTGAAAAAAATAATTAAGTAAGTATCACATATTTTAGTAGCAATAATAGTTAATTTTAAGTTATAATGTTATTTCAAAATTTTATAACCAATAGTTAAGACATTATGTTTAACTATGAGAATCTTAATATTGATAGTGAATAGCGATAAGGCCAATTGTACCTATTTCTATATTCTTTTTTGTATTTCTTTTTTATGTTGGTATAGGTACAGTAAATCATACTTCACTCTTTATTTTATTGTTCTTTGATCTTACAACGATTTTTTTTCATACCTCTTTTTTATTCTCAGTTATTATATTTACTACACGTACAAGTTATTCATAACTACATATTAATTCAATAGCACAGTACCAAATAGTCTAAATTAGTTTCTATTTACAAACATAATGCAGCTTTGTTGAGCTTTAATGTTATTAATTAAAACTAAATCACGTTTCAACAGCGGGGGACAAAAACAGGCACTAGTGGGCGTTGAACAATCTTTTTTCTCTGTCACTCTTAGTAAAACAGAGCAAGATAAAAAAACTGGCCTCTAAATCTAACCTAAGGATCTCATAGATTTGAGAAGTTTTGTAGAAAAATATCGTAATAAATAATTGTTAAATTTTGACACACAATTTGAATTTTATTTCCTTGTAACGGACTACAAACATACTTACAGAATACTACTAAATTTAATAAGTAATAAATTATGAACTAACTAGCTTATGCTCGCGACTTCGTTCGCGTAGACTACAGCAATGCCCTATTTCACCCCCTTAGGGGTTGAATTT
The DNA here is from genome assembly GCF_902806685.2 of Maniola hyperantus. Classification (NCBI taxonomy): domain Eukaryota; kingdom Metazoa; phylum Arthropoda; class Insecta; order Lepidoptera; family Nymphalidae; genus Maniola; species Maniola hyperantus. The sequence goes on along the minus strand of NC_048546.1, from coordinate 2,528,822 downwards.
ACAAAAATCCTTTCTTAGCGGATGCCTACGTCATAATAGCTATCTGCATACCAAATTTCAGCCCGATCCGTCCAGTAATTTGAGCTGTGCGTTGATAGATCAGTCAGTCAGTCAGTGTAAGGGTGATAAATTGGGCGGAATAGAAATATACCCGGATACGGAATAATCTACCACCTTACAAAGATTAGAGGAAAAAAAAATAATTTTAATTTACTTTACTTGATCTATCTACCTAGTAAAGAATAGAAGCTAGCCGTCGACTCCCTTGTAATGTATATGAGGTGTTATAAATGAAATTTGCTAGATGTTAGGCAAAATTGTTTTTAATGTAACTTTTACCGGGGTCGCTTAATACAGAATGATGGCTAATAATGCTTAGTTATTCTAGCTTAATGCCAAGACTTAATTTAGGTACATTAGAATGACTTAGGTAGATAGTACATAAGATCTATGTTTTAAATTTAAGATGCCATTGGCATGGAATAGACAATGACACAGTAAAATTCATAAAATTGTTTCAAAATAAAAGCTCAGTAGTAAAGACAGGGTTCTTACTGTACACATACACTAAGAAGGTTCACTAAACTGTTGCAGGATACAAACATTTGCTTACTTGTAGGTGCGAAGACTGCAAGGTAGCTGGACGGCATCGGCCAAGATCCAAAACTCAATTTATTTGATTCTTCACAACCGAAATGTTTCATTACAAAGATTTTCACCAAGTCTTATCCATAGCAATTAAGTTGTCAACGTGAATGTGCAAAAGAAATAAATACGAAAGCCGAAAACGTAAACGTAAAACTAAAACGGAAAACTGAAGCTAAACGTAAAACGTAAACGTAAATACGAAAACCCTATTGAACTCCTGGCCACCAATGGTTTTCAGAAGTCCACCCACAACCCATTATCCTCATTTATGTGGGAAGATAAAATAACTGGAACATAATTGATGAAACATTGAAATACGTTAGGATGATTTATTTTTATAACTATTGTATTTTCCCAGGCGAAGCCATGGGCGAAAAAAGTGAGATTTTCCTGGAACGAAAAAAATTCGTCTTCACATGTTGACTCCAGGAAAATTCTAAATCTCACCAATCGGTGTTGCCTGACGCAACCTGATCGCTGATGAGTGTGGCCGCTCTCATTTAGTTTGATCATGAAGCCAATTCATTTTTGAATATTTGCGGAACCTAAGGATATATTATAAGAACCGTTTTGTTAATGACTTAACAATAAACAAATGATATTATGGTTTTATTTAATTATTTTGTTTTATTTTTACGACAATTGACAACGAAGCAAACGCCATCTATTGTGGCTCGAATGAACTCTGAACATCGACCCACGCGTAGTTCTGCACCTTGATGCTAGGTGGCACCAACATACTTTGAACAAAAATAGATTTTAATTAAAAGCGAAACGCTAATTAGTAGTTCAAAATTTACAACGTCACAATACTTCCCCTCCTACGAAAAGGTTCAACAGGTTGAACCACGCTGCCCTCAGCGTCATCCAACAACTACTAACAATTTGCCTGAAACAAACAAAAAAAACACAGAAGTTACGCGTGAACGCACATCTACTACTAACAAGGAAAATTGTCTAACAAAATAAATATACTGAAAACAGTGTAAGGTTTTATACATTATACTTAACTACACAACCCTAACTTCTAAAAAGAATATATACAAAAAAACTTCATGGTGTCTAAGACACTTGAGTGGAAACATCTTGGCATCATTCTTCAGCTGACTGATAGAATGCGTCTAGGCCTACGGTGGTTCACTCTTTTAAACTACCATCTTAATATTTGTTACTCAACAAATACGGAAAAACTGGTTGTGAACGGGTCCATCTGATATGGCAACCGTTCTCTATGCCATTCGGAAAATAAAACCGAATCAAAATCGGAATATGAGAAAAAAAAAACGAAATAACTCTCCTAGAAAATAGATCTCGGAACAGAATCGGGAAAATAACAGAAATGATCCATTATCTAGAAGGAAAACGAAAACAAAACACAAAACCCCCCCTTTTCGTTATCCCCAAAGTACGATATTTGCATTTTTACTTTCTCAACCGGTTGGTCTACCACAAGCATTCCAATCATCACATATTCATCCCTACATACATCCACTACATTCATCCTCAACTGAACCATGGTAATGTAACTGTTAATTCAGAACATCACTACACTCATACAAATTCCTAATTGAATATTGATAACTTAAATATTCAAACAGTTTAGACCAAACTAAGTAATGGCAAATATCTACTTCTTAATATCCTTAATATGCCAAGTGCCTATTGGGTGGTTGTCAGCTACTCTAACTAGTTCGTAAACCAAAGGTGACAAAACCTTGACAACCCTGCACTTTTCATACTTAGGTGCCAGCTTAGCTGCGAAAAAATTTGTAGCGTCGCTTTGTGGATAGGTCTTTTTCCACACTATATCCCCAACAGAATAGCTTGCAGACCTACGCCTTAAGTTGTAATGCGTTGCATACTCTGCATGAGCCTGAAACAAATTTCTCCTAACCTGACCAAATATGTCCTCCAAAGTTCCAAACTTTCCTGCGTATTCCTCCCTTGGAATTCCGGCCTCGTACTCCTTATCCGTGTCCTTATAGAAGGAACCATTTAAAACCGGTTCTCTAGCGTGGACAAGGAAGAACGGGGAGAATCCAGTGGATTCATTAACCGCACTGTTTATGGCGAACTGGACCTTGTACAGGTTTTCGTCCCAGGACCTGTGGTTATCTTTCACAAAAGCGGCTACAGCAGTCATAACAACCTTATTGTACCTCTCAACAAGGTTAACTTGCGGAGTGTACAGTGGTGTGTAGTGTAATTTCGGAATATTATAACGCTTAATGAGATTACGGAATTCAGATCCTGTAAATTGGGACCCATTGTCCACAATCACAGTCTCTGGAACACTATGGTTCAAAAATACAAAATTCTCTAGCGCTTTAACAACAGCGGCACCTGTGGCACGCCGTAACGGAAACAACATTGTATATTTCGAAAAACAACACGTCACCACAAAAAGAAATGTAAATCCTGATTTAGACCTAGGCAAAGGTCCGACTAAATCAGCCGAAATGACCTGAAAAGGTCTCTCGCAGACTTTAGGCTTTCCTAGCAGACCTGGAGTGGCTGATGTCGTGTGTTTATACGCAGAGCAAGTATCACAATTCTTAACGTACTCAACCACGTCCTTATACATACCACGCCAAAAATATCTGAGGGATAATCTGCGATGAGTTTTGAACACACCAAAATGACCTGCAGTTGCATCTGCATGGTTTTGTTGCATAATTCTAAGGATGTCGTTCTTGTGGACTACCTCTTTCCAGTCGAACTCACTGAGAAGCTGGTATTTACATTTACTGTAACGATATAGTTTATCGTTCAAAATACAAAAATTCGGAAAATTTGCTGGATTGATTTTACAGCCATTAAATGTTTTGTCATACCAGTCATCTACCAAAACTTGTTGACTAGAGTTATCATTACGATCACCAACTACATCTACGTGTATGAGTCTCGACAAGGTATCCGGAACTACATTATCACAACCCTTCCTATGTTCGATAACAAAATTATACTGTGATAATCTACAACCCCATCTGGCGAGTCGTCCTGAGGGATTTTCTAAATTTAAGAACCACTTTAGGGATGCATGGTCTGTGATAATTGTGACTGGCTTGGAACCAAAATAAGCCTGAAATTTCTCCACTGCAAAAATCACAGCTAGAGCCTCGCGTTCCGTCGCGCTGTAATTCCTTTCGTTTTTATTTAGGCTCCTACTGACATACGCAATGGGATGATCGCAACCATCGGTTTCTTGCGTCAGCATACCGCCAACACCATATGCAGAAGCATCACAATGTATTTTGAATGGTTTTTCAAAATTCGGTACCGCAAGAACAGGTGCGGTTACCAACGCATTCTTCAATGTATTAAATGCTACCTCTGCCTGTTCGCTCCACTCAAATTTAGGTGCGTTCTTTCCTTTACTCGTTAGTCTATTGAGTGGTGCAGCGATGGTTGAAAAATTCCTAATAAAGCGCCTGTACCAAGAACAAGTGCCTAGGAAAATCTTTACCTCCTGTGCAGTTTTTGGGGTCGGAAAGTTCAAAACTGCGGCAACTTTTCCAGGATCTGTGCGTAAACCAAATTCATCCACTATATACCCTAAATATTTCAAAGAGTTTCTAAAAAAATTACATTTATCAAAATTTATGGATAGTTGAGCCATTTTTAGTTTATCCAGAACTCTGTTTAATAAAATTAAATGGGTTTCAAAATCAGCAGAACAAATAACAATATCATCTATATAACAAAATACTATTCCATTTTCAATATCACTGCAAAAATTTTGATTAAATAACTGGTCCATTAACCTCTGCTGTCGTGCTGGTGCACCGCATAGGCCAAACGGCATGACTTTAAATTTGAATAACCCTCTACCAGGAACTGTAAAACTGGTTTTTTCCTGAGAGTCGTTAGCTAATGGAATTTGCCAGAAACTTGAACTTAAATCAATCGATGATAAAAACTTTGCCTCTTTCAAGCTATCTAGAATTTGTGGAATGTACGGTATTGAGTATGAATCCCCCTTTGTCACTGAATTTAATTTCCTGCAATCTAGGCAAAATCTCCAGTCTCCATTTGCCTTTTTCACTAAAATTGCTGGGTTATTCCAAGGGCTTTCACTCGGAGTAACTACGTCCATTTCCAGCATCCTATCTAACTCTTTACTTAAAGCTTCCTTCTTTTCGGGAGAAAGTGGATATTGTTTTATTTTTATTGGCAAGGCATCACCGGTGTCAATAACATGTTCAATTAATTTTGTTCTACCCAATCCAATTTTCTCTGAAGAAATATCTAAAAATTTATTTACTACAGACTGGGCTAATTCTTTCTGTTGAGATGATAAGTTTTCAAAAGAAGTGATGGTATGAATTTGTTCATTATCAATCGCACAAATATTGTAAAATTGAGAAGGTGCCTTAATTAATTCTAAATTATCAAAAATGCCAGGGGCTAACTGAAATGTTTTCCAAAAGTCACAGCCAAAAATAACATCCGCTATTATAGAGGGTACTACAAAAAATTTTATTATGTGAGTTACGGAATTATAAGTAATCGGAATAAACATATAACCCATGCAATCAAGTTTGTCTCCATTTGCCACTGAAAATGTGGTATCAATACTGCTATGCAGTTTATAACCGAATCTCAAAAAAACCTTGTGCGCCTGGTTACCCAAAATTGACGCGCAAGCACCGGAATCTAGTAAACCTGTAATCTCAAAACCGTCAACAAAAACCTTTAAATGTGGCCTAAAGTCTCGTTTATCCACTGAATACAGAACTGTGTCAGGTAAAAGGGATGTTTTGTTGTTAATGACCAAGTTCTTTACTTGTGTCTCTGCACAGTTCTTACTAATTAGTTTTTTGAATTTTTGTCCGGAGCGGGTTTACTAATCGCCTTTTTACTACAACTTGGACATGTCTTTACTGTAAAGTTCTGACGTCCACACGAAAAACATCTAATAAATTTCGGAACTGTCCTGCAAAATTTAAAGGAATGGTTACCCTTGCCGCACTTGTAACATAGTTGTTTATTTGTTTTCGTAAAATTAGTGCCTTTACTTGTATCAACCTTAGGTGCAGGTGTGACTGAAAGTGTGTTTATCTGTTTTGTCACTTGTTTGTAAGCAAACTCTGAACTTAAAGTTGCCTTACTGTTAGTAGGCTCAGAAAATAAGGCGGAACGCTGCCTCGCAGCCTCTAGTTTGCGACACTTTTCCTTCAACATTGCGACAGACTTAATGTCAACAAGAGCTAATTGTTCTGAGTAAAAAGGGCGAATATTATGTAATAAAATTTGTAACTTTTGTTCTTCGGAAAGTGGTGTTGACAACCTTGAAAACATGCCAAACATTACAGCGAAATAGATAGACACAGGTTCTTCAGAGCCTTGTGTTCTTGCTCGAATTTCACCTAGCAACCTGTAGTCATAATCTACTGCATCAAATTCCTCTAAAAATAAAGTTTTCAATTCTGACCAAGACGAAACTTGACATTTGTTGCCTCTGTACCATAACAATGCTCGGCCTGTAAAAAGATGAAATGCAGAAACAAATAATTTTCCATCTGAAACGCCATAAGATCTTTTATATTCCTCAACGCGTTCGATGAAACTGCGCGGATCACCCTGTCCGTTGAAATTTAACTTCCACTTGGCAACATTTTTATCACCAGTGCAGTCAACGGCGGTACTCTCGGAATCCAGTGATTCGTCGTGAGACGACTCATTGTCAGCATCTAATCTGGAAATCAAACTCTGCAACTTTGTATGTAATTCACTCTTCCTACTTATTAAGCTGAGTTCGGAACACTGTATTCTCAAAATTCTAAAGTACAAATGTGAAGCTAAAGCTTTAGACCTACAGAGGGCATGTCTATCTTTAGTGTCAGAACACTTTTTTAATAAATCTTCTAAGTCTTGAAGTTTTTTAGTAATAACCCCTAACTCACTTTCAGAAGTGAAATCCGTCTCTAAAATTGATTCAGAAGGAATTTCCTGAATTAATTGTTTTAACTGTTTCTTTAAACCTAGCACTGTAGGTGCTGGAGTTTCGGAACGAATGGATACCTCATAACACAATTCGTCCTTCAAAAGTGAATGAAACTGGGCAAAAGTCTGTTCCATTGTGTTAAGTCAAAACACATTTAACAAAATATCGAGCTTGTGTAACTGTCTATGTTTAGCCTTATACCAATTGGTTAAACACAAACACAAAAGAAGTTATTTAAACTATTAAATATACACAAGCAAAATACACAACAAAAACAATATTCTTAAGTCTATCCTAACCTATTTTATCAATTATGTTCCTATTCCAAAATATTGTTAATAATACAAGCACATATTATTACTATAGTAAACAAAATATAACAAAATAAAACTTCCCAAAATTGAATAAATGATTGTAAGGTGCAGTATCACCTTTATGAGTACACAGTGTGTTACAACCTTTACAATTACAAAAGTAAACAGGCAGCAAAGTTGCAATGAACTCTGACTAGCATATTATCTTTCAAAAAAACAAAGAGATTGTGCAATGGTTTGATGGCTGTTACTTTACACTTTTAACACATAACCTAAAATACAACAAAATCTGTTTCTAAATGTCACTTTAAACTACCAGCATTCAATTAAACTTAACATGTTTTGTGTGTGAAGTAGCTTTTATCATAACCTTAACACAGCTCTAAACAAAATTTCAACAAAATAATGAAGTATCAAGTCACTGAAAAAAAAAATTGTTCATAACTTCATACTTGAACTTAATGTAATCTCTGAATATAGTTTATATATTTAGTTTCACAAGTTGTAACTCTTAGTATTTATAAATGTATGTGTGTAACTAGTTAACAGGACATAGCGTTTCAAAACTTTAATTATACTAGGTTACCGGAATTTTCAAACATAAGATGTACTTACTATTGAAAGCAATACCCAACAACAACTCAGTTAAGCAATGTTTATTACTAAACTGAAGGCAAACATTCACTTATACACCTCCAAGGTAAGTCAAATAACATAATTGAACGGCATAAACACCATTTATAATGTGTTAATTAAATAAGAAACAACCACTGTTGGACTATACTCAGAAAATTACTTAAACTATCCAACAAAATTTCTAACTATTAGTTATTATTTAGTTAGTTAACCATAAAAACAGCTTAGTGCTCTTTGCAATGTGTCACTACTTAGAAAATTGTACAATCAGCGGAGTACATTTTATAAAATTTACAAAATTTCTCAAAATATACAGAAATAACTATATAAAAAACGTTCGGGCGCCATTTGTAAGGGTGATAAATTGGGCGGAATAGAAATATACCCGGATACGGAATAATCTACCACCTTACAAAGATTAGAGGAAAAAAAAATAATTTTAATTTACTTTACTTGATCTATCTACCTAGTAAAGAATAGAAGCTAGCCGTCGACTCCCTTGTAATGTATATGAGGTGTTATAAATGAAATTTGCTAGATGTTAGGCAAAATTGTTTTTAATGTAACTTTTACCGGGGTCGCTTAATACAGAATGATGGCTAATAATGCTTAGTTATTCTAGCTTAATGCCAAGACTTAATTTAGGTACATTAGAATGACTTAGGTAGATAGTACATAAGATCTATGTTTTAAATTTAAGATGCCATTGGCATGGAATAGACAATGACACAGTAAAATTCATAAAATTGTTTCAAAATAAAAGCTCAGTAGTAAAGACAGGGTTCTTACTGTACACATACACTAAGAAGGTTCACTAAACTGTTGCAGGATACAAACATTTGCTTACTTGTAGGTGCGAAGACTGCAAGGTAGCTGGACGGCATCGGCCAAGATCCAAAACTCAATTTATTTGATTCTTCGCAACCGAAATGTTTCATTACAAAGATTTTCACCAAGTCTTATCCATAGCAATTAAGTTGTCAACGTGAATGTGCAAAAGAAATAAATACGAAAGCCGAAAACGTAAACGTAAAACTAAAACGGAAAACTGAAGCTAAACGTAAAACGTAAACGTAAATACGAAAACCCTATTGAACTCCTGGCCACCAATGGTTTTCAGAAGTCCACCCACAACCCATTATCCTCATTTATGTGGGAAGATAAAATAACTGGAACATAATTGATGAAACATTGAAATACGTTAGGATGATTTATTTTTATAACTATTGTATTTTCCCAGGCGAAGCCATGGGCGAAAAAAGTGAGATTTTCCTGGAACGAAAAAAATTCGTCTTCACATGTTGACTCCAGGAAAATTCTAAATCTCACCAATCGGTGTTGCCTGACGCAACCTGATCGCTGATGAGTGTGGCCGCTCTCATTTAGTTTGATCATGAAGCCAATTCATTTTTGAATATTTGCGGAACCTAAGGATATATTATAAGAACCGTTTTGTTAATGACTTAACAATAAACAAATGATATTATGGTTTTATTTAATTATTTTGTTTTATTTTTACGACAATTGACAACGAAGCAAACGCCATCTATTGTGGCTCGAATGAACTCTGAACATCGACCCACGCGTAGTTCTGCACCTTGATGCTAGGTGGCACCAACATACTTTGAACAAAAATAGATTTTAATTAAAAGCGAAACGCTAATTAGTAGTTCAAAATTTACAACGTCACATCAGTCAGTCAGTCAGTCAGTCAGTCAGTCACCTTTTCCTTTTATATATTTAGATTATAATATTAAAAAATAAAATAACAAACTCAACAGTCTATAAACGAAGTCCGTTCAAATTGTACCTATTATCTGTTTTCAAGCAGCACTTACTACCTACTTAGGCACTCTAAGTAGTCATAAGAAATGAATGAATGAATAAAAACTTTGCTGTCTTTAAGAAAAGCTGAAGAAGACAACAATACTGTTCAAAATATACCTACTGGTTGCAGCACACTATGATATCTACCTGTTAATGTTATAAAAAAGGAACCCGTAAAAAGACGGGAAGTTCTAACAATCAACCTCCAAACGATATCAGACTTTAAGTCCAGGGAATTAGGTCTAATATGATGTGGATAATGTGATACCTATAAAAGCATCTGTCGTTTCACAGCCCAAATTAAATATCTCCGTGATCGCTTTGGGATCCCACGCTAATTGAAATTGTTTTTATTCCCTTGTGACTATTATTGCTATGAAAATGAGCTTCATTATTTCTGTAATTTTTAATTAGGAATGACTGATCTATCAACGCATAGCTCAAACTGTGATGGATCGGGCTGAAATTTGGCATACAGATAGCTATTTATGACGTAGGCATCCACTAAGAAAGGGTTTTTGAAAATCTAACCCCTAAGGGGGTGAAATAGGGGTTTGAAATTTGTGTAGTCCACGCGGACGAAGTCGCGAGCATGAACTAGTGCTATATAAAATAAAAACCTAGTAAGACTGTTCACAAGTAATCTTGAGGTAAGGTTTATTTCTGTCCAATATTCATTATTGTAATTATAATCAGTCATGAATATTTTTATAGTTAGCACTATAAAAATAGCGTAGTAAAACTAAAAAGTAGGTAGTTTAATCAAAGTTACAGTTATTTTTATCGACATAATCCTTCCGCGTTCCAACTTGAGATGTTTCCTTGAACAGTACAATAATTATAAATTGTGAATGTTAAATGTAATTTGAAGAGCATTATACTCGTAGTTTTAGTCTCTCTAATCTCAGTAATGTTAGTAAAGCTAAAAACAGTTTTATTTCTATGTGCAAAAGGTTCGTTTTGATTCGATAAATCTGTAGCAATTTGTCCAGCTATAAGTTCTGCATCTAAAAGATTCATGGTAAAGACAATTAACCATTGATTGCATTTCGAGGCCTTTGGTTTAAGTATCATCATGATCAACGCATCCGGCCGGCCCACTACTGAACACGTGCTGGCTCGCAGAATGAGAGGGGCTTAGGTCACAGTCTGCCACGTTGTTGGCTCAGTGTCGATTGACAGATTTCATACTCCTTTGAGAACATTATGAAAAAATTCTCAGGGATGCAGATTTTTCAAAATATTTTCCTTCAAGTTAAAGCAAATGATAATAAGTTGTATGGATTAATGAAACTTAATTTGGCATCGATATTATGATATATAACGTAGATCTAGAGCTGAAGAGTGATACATATAGGCAGTTTTATTCCGGAAAATTATAGTTCCCACAGGTAAGTAAAATCCACACGGATTGAATGTACATTCATAATAATATGTACATTTTATAGGTACCTATATTAATATGAAATACCGTAATATTAATGGAAATATCGCAATAAAGTCGGTAGGTATATTGTGATTAAAATATGGTGTGACTGTCAATGTAAGAGATAAATTAGGTGTTGTAAATTGATAAACTGCACTTGAAAGAAGTGAAATTATTAACCTGATAAGTACAATATATGTATGCTGAAAGGATATGACGTAAGTACTAATTGGAAATTGTTTTATAACAAAATTACGAGTAACGAAAATATTATCCATGTGAAATAATGCAGCAGCAAATCGAGCTTTGCAGTTATTTGTGTCAAAATATCATATACTCATCATAAAGGCTGCCCCACACAGGCGCGTTATTATCGGTAGATAATATCGCATGCTTTATTGCGATATCTGTTTTCAGTACATTTTGTATTAGGATGGTCATGTAGTTACACACTGCTGCGTTAATAACGCCGCAATGGAAGTAGGGCGTATTATCGCAATAATGCATGCAATATTATCGACCGATAATAACGCGACTGTGTGGGGGAGCTTTTATCATTCCAGCCTATTGCAGTCCACTGCAGGACTAAGACCTCTTCATTAACATGCCATATATATTTACGTTTGTTCTTAATATCTCTCTATAATCTCTTGAATATTTTCCGCTGCTTTTTCAATGTCGTTGAGCTATGTCAGTCACCCCAGTTCTCTTCCTTAACCTTACATTAGGAAACCTATCTAAAAGATACTCAAATGTCAATCTAAAGCAATATTTAAGCAATATTTAACTATAAGCTATATTAAACTAGGGCTCTGCGAAAAATAAAGTAAATTTTTAGTGTCCAAATATATAATTCATCTTGGTACTTAATTTATCTGTTATTTTTTTTAAATATTAATTGGTAACTCTTGATATTATGACATAATGAAACAGGTACCAAAAGTGTTGACGAAACTATATCATATTATGTTGGTGCAACTAAAAAATATTGTTAATCAATTTTCAGCCGTAACTTCCAAAAATTAAAGGTCAGACGTTTTTTTTTCAACGAAAGTGAAATATAATTACTTACGTGTTACGCAAACAACCTTTGACATTTCAGTTTTCGAGTCGAGAAGGGGACTAAATAATTCGTCGAATTCATTACTCAAATGGGGGTGTTACCATGTTATTATAGGTAAATAGCGAGTGCCTGCGGCGTTTCCCGCACTATAATTATTATTATTATCTCACTCTTAAGCTCATTTAAAAAATAATACATTTCTTAGTATTTCTCAATTTAGAGCACAAGATTATATTCCAAAAATATACTTACAGTACGTGGCCGAAAGTGATGGATATCGGATTTTAGAACATTTTATTTTTGTAGAGCGTTGTCTCTGTTACTCATACCCATATGACGCTTTGTCGGTTTCAACGACCGAGACTTTCTCTATAAATTTGCTGTCTCCTTCTTAAGATTGATGTTTATCACTTTTGGCCGCGTACTGTACAAGAGTTTAAAAAAAATTAATTGAAAAAATCTACAAAATATAAAATGAATATTTTTGTTTTGGAGACATGCACTAGGTTTCTACTAAAAATCAATCTCATCACATTTTTAGATTCTGATTAGTTTAGGTCTTATAAGTAATCATCATCATTATCAACCGATAGGTGTCCACTGCTGGACATAGATCTCTTGTAGGGACTTACACAAGCTTTGCGCAGCTTGAATCCAGTGGCTCCCTGCGACTCGCCTGCTGTCTTGGGTCTTCCAACGCTGGGCTTTCCTGTCCAAGGTTGCCATTCTAGAACCTTGGGAACCCAACGTCTATCGTGTTTTCGAACTATATGCCCTGCCCATTGCCACTTCAGCTTCGCAACCCGTTTATGTACCAATGTATGAGTAGGTTACCCTGATTCTCCTACAGAATACCGATCTCCTATTTCTGGTTTGATCACTTAGAGAAACTCCGAGCATAAGTCTCTCCATCACCCGCTGAATGACTCTGAGCTTTCTCATGAGGCCAATAGATAGAGCGACTATGTCTTGGATCCAGAATATGGCAATATTAGTTTGCTGCACGCTAAGTGACTCTGTGCAATAGTGCAATTGCGAATCCTCATGTTCTTTGAGCACATCATACCAACCACCACCAGAAGTGGCTGGAGGGAGATCGCACGAGCAGCAGTGAAGAATTCATAGCCACGACCACTCTGTCAAGAGTGAACGATTGAGAAGAAGAAGAAGAAGTGACTCTGAGCTTTCTTATGTTGCCCATAGTTAGCGACCATGTCTCGAATCCAGATGAATAATCGAATAGTAGTTGTCTGGAAATTATGTTACACATATACAAATCTAAATATATAAAAGGAATAGGTGACTGACTGACTGACTGATCTATCTAATTGTTAATAGGTATAAGATAGATTAGAGTGCACTGTCGCATTAGGACTACCCTGTAAGGACAGTGCACATTATGGTATAATAATAAATAATAAATAATAAATAAATAAAATCAACGCATAGCTCAAACTACTGGACGGATCGGGCTGAAATTTGGCATGCAGATAGCTATTATGACGTAGGTATCCGCTAAGAAAGGATTTTTGAAAACTCAACCCCTAAGGGGGTGAAATAGGGGTTTGAAATTTATGTAGTCCACGCGGACAAAGTCGCGAGCATAAGCTAGTTCTATATATAATCAGTTGTAGTTGTGTACAAGTAGGCACAATTATTATTCTCAAATATATTATCTCTCAATACTTTATTATCATAAGCAGCAGTATTAACTGCGAAGTGCCAAGGTGCATTAATATACGATCGAAGGTGAAGATGTAAATTCCCTAGCGTTCCGTTAGTACATCGGATAGTACTACACTCGGTTACTTTATTTCACTATGGCGCCGTATACTGTTATAAATTGCCTTAGGTTTCTATACCTAAGGAGCTAGTGGTTAATCCAGTACATGATAAGCTTTTCGCATCATCCACCTCGGAAGTATCTAATAGGCACTAAATTTTCAAGTTGTTGAAAATTTTAAATATGGTAGCAAAATTCGACAGTGATACTGATTCTGAGCACAAGTTAATTTTAAAGTATTTACATCCTCTTCTTACTAATGTAATATGACAAGGACAGACGCAGTTTGACAGTTTTAAATTTTATTTTTAGATAGTAAAACCCGTGATTTTAGGGCACAGTCGCGAGCCTACTGTTTAAATTTGTAGCGTGCACTAAAATTTAGAGTCTTTAAATGTAAAATTCATGTTCTGTCTTTTTTTAGCATTGTTAAAAAGAAAAGGATGCAGATACTCTAAATTTAGTTTATAGTTAGACAACGGAATCAGTATCCAACATAGTATGGCAGTTGGTGACGAGGTTGATGACAGTTAAATGGAAAAATTTCCAGGTTCGAGTGAATTATTGAGTATTGTTTTGGTTTATGAAAGTCTTGATTTGAAAATATTACAGTATTGAGTACAATTTGCTCCAATCTTTTTCATTTAATTCTTGATTCAACGATAACAATTGAGGAGCTGGCAAACAAAATGGTGTAATTATTACACTTATGATTAAAATATTTTGTCTTTAATCCCGACTTTTTTGGCCCATTAAATACAAGTTTGAACTCATTTCCAAAATGTGCTAAAGAGTCCAAAGTCCATGATTTCGATACAGTAAAAATGCTAAAACTCTATAATAGATACAGTTTTAACAGTTTTGTTCAGTTTTTTGCTCCTCCACCCCCTGTTAAGCCAACTCCTCAATTTCCATCAAAAGTTGTTTGATAATAGTAAGCGGCTTTACTAATATTGTCAAAACATTGCAACTCATGGATTTCTACCACCAGCATCCTAGACATTAGATTTCCACGGTGAATGCGTGCATCCATCCATTATTTCATTTCACGGTACGTGGCAGTTAAAAGGCTATATTGTTGCTAATAAATTTGTTCTGAACAAGGCCTCCTCAAGATTATTGGCGGCGTCTTTCACGACTTGACCTGAAACGTGATCAAAAAGAAATAATGCCATCTGATTAAGTACGAACTTACACTTGGAGTGTAAAAGTTAGTGAGATCACAATGATTTCAATCTTTTTGGTTTCGTTTTTTATTGCGGTTGCTTTTTATAGCTCTTTCACTTCATGATGATCTTGGTTAAGTATATCAAATGTATCACCTTTGCCTTTCAAGTAATCTCCTCTTTAATCTTCTTTTTATTAGGTTTGAAGTAAACCAAGTTTCTAGGCATACAAGAAGGCATAATCATAATCATAATCATTTATTTATTTTGCTTAGATATGGTAGGTACATGTATATTATTTACATGGGGTCTTAAAAGTTAGGTAATCAGTTACATATCCTGACAAGCATGGCGTGCAAAATTATATGGAACTAGCTTATGCTCGCGACTTCGTCCGCGTGGACTACACAAATTTCAAACCCCTATTTCCCCCCCTTAAGAGTTGAATTTTCAAAAATCCTTTCTTAGCGGATGCCTACGTCATAATAGCTATCTGCATGCCAAATTTCAGCCCGATCCGTCCAGTAGTTTGAGCTGTGCGTTGATAGATCAGTCAGTCAGTCAGTCAGTCAGTCAGTCAGTCACATTTTCCTTTTATATATTTAATATAGATAGAAGATGATGTCTATTGTTATTATTATTATTTTATACCACCTTTACCGGAAATCATTAACAGAAGATAGATTTATTGAATAATTACAGTTATACGAATAAAAATCATTATTATTGTAAACATGGATGCAACGTCTGATAATAAAGATTATATTATTATTATTTTTGACAAATCTGTTCAACAATGTAACCTCTTGACTTCCCGACTTTTGGTTAGTCGATAACGTAAACTCTTGTCTTATACTCGACTTCTAACAGATTTTTGTTTCTGTAAAAAAATGTGTTGTACCCTACCTTGTATTTCATCGTTCCAAGGTAGATATTTGTCCAAAAAAACTGTAAATCTTTTCATACTTGAATATCCTCATCCATACAAATATTATAAATGCGAATGTGTGTCTGTCTGCTAGCCTTTCACAGGCCATCCGTTCAACCGATTTTGACGAAGTTTGGTACTGATATAGCTTGCATCCCGGGGAAAGGCTACTATTTATCGTGGAAAATTAAAAAGATACGACGGGATTTTTAAAAACCTAAATCATTAATATAATCTAGTATCTAATAATTATATAAAATATAGTAGTTTCAGTATTCTAAACTTATTACACAATTCGCTGCACACAATCGCATACCCTTGATAGAGTATCATTCGACGGTATCATCAAAGTAACCATTGTATTTCGAACGGGCACCAACAATAGATAGTCTCACAAGTCTCCATTTGTACTTCGTATACCAAGTCCAGATGGGCTCCTGATACCTTTGCGTAATAAATTGACTGCCGACATTGCATTGAACGTATGCACCGTTAACGAGTAATAGAATGGCACGGGCTGATTCACACGGTACGACTTTTCTGCAGCGTTTAAGGGATGCAGCACCATATTAACCAATTTAATGATCACACTAAATTTACGCATCTAATCTTTAAAATATCTGTCATCACAATATCATCATCATTAGCCTGTGGACGTCCACTGTTGGACATAGGCCTTCCCTAAAGAGCGCCACCACACCCGGTCCTCAGCCTTCCTCATCCAGCCACTTCCCGCCAGCCTCTTTATATCGTCGGTCCATCGTGCTGGAGGGCGTCCCACACTACGCTTGCTTAAACGCGGTGTCCACTCAAGGACTTTCCGGCTGCAACGGCCATCGCCTCTACGACAGGCATGACCTGCCCACTGCCACTTCAGCTTGCTAATAGTTTGGGCTATGTCAGTGACCTTGGTTCTCCTGCGGATCTCCTCACAATATAGCTGCTTGATTTTGTAAAACCTGCATCAATCGCAATTGTTGTGATTGGTATGGTATTCTTGTTGCAAGAATGTATTGTAGCCAATAGTGAGCAAGTATCAACCAATCGAAGGTGACTGTGATCGTGATATTGTAGCTGTCATTTTACCTCAATCGAGCAGCGGAACTAAGCTAAAGTGACAGATCTAAATGTATACCTATTCCTTTCTTAATGCTCCCTGCTGAAAAGGATAGCGCAATGGAGTAAGACCTGTCAATTTAGTTTAGAAAATGTGTTCTCGTACAGAATTAGTCACGTTGGTACCGAATTGAAAGCTCTAAAAGGGCAGTCCTTTTTTGAGACGGAGCATTAATTAAAGAATGGCACTAAATATTATTATTATAGACCCATAAATTTGTATGAATTATAGTTACAAGAATTTTGTGTTCACATAAAAATAGCACGTCAATGAGTGAGTGAGTACATCAAGTACATTATTTGCAGAGGTCCGAAAGTTATCGGTCCTTAATAAAACTTCCTATCAAATAAAAGGTTAATCTGGGTTAATTAATAAGTAGATTCATACCGCGAACATGCTGATACGGAGAAGGAAATCTGACTGTAAAGTCAATTATACGGTCAAGGGTGAAAACTCATAATAATACACAGATAAGACATTAAGTATCATATATTATTATATTCCGATTCACACAAGATTGAAATTCCAATTAAACCGATATTTCCAGTATGTTGTATGGTTTGTATCATCGATCGCAATCCTCCACTTAATGTGAAAATCGGCATCGCTTTCAATAGTAAATCTGTTAGTCTATTGAGATGTGTAGAAATTAAATCGCTGTCCCAGAAATGTCGATGTCTTCGCTTAGTTAAGTCTAATAAGGTTGTGGATTTACTAGGCTTTCACTAACTCTATTCCAAGTATTGAATTGAAGCATTTATCTACGGAATGTAAGTACTCTTTGATATGGATAAGTAAGAGTTTGGAAGTATTTACTTGGTCTCGCTTTATCTGAAAAAGGATTTGCATATCTCTATATGAATTTCTTGTTAAGAAATCGCTTTCATATTATACTAAACTAGCTTATGCCCCCGACTTCGTCCGCGTGGACTACACAAATTTTAAACCCCTATTTTAAACCCTTAGGGTTGATCTTTAACTATGAGATTTTAACATATGAGCTTAATAAAATATGTAATACTACTAATTGCAAAAATATTAACTACAAAACTTCTTTATAGACACTTCAAAACTGACAGAATTTCATACAAACTTCAAACCCCTATTTTACCCCTTCAGGGGTTGAATTTTGAAAAATTCTTTCTTAGCGGACGCCTACGTTATAATAGCTATCTGCATGCCGAATTTCAACGTGATCCGTCCAGTAGTTTGAGCTGTGCGTTGATAGATCAGTCAGTCAGTCAGTCAGTCAGTCAGTCAGTCAGTCAGTCAGTCAGTCAGTCACCTTTTCCTTTTATATATATAGAAGAAGATATTTTAAATAACTGTTCCGTTCATTTCTTATAAACGTATTTTATAACCAAGTTGTACTTTAATACAAAATCCGTTTACCATGTTTCGATATAAGCGTTTTCACGTCGACGAAAAGACTTCAGTTTATACAATTTACAGAATGTAGTAATATTGTAGTGTTTAAAGTAATAGAGTTGTCTGTTTTAACGAAGCTCCGTAACTATGTCATGAAAATCGTTTTCGTATGTTCTTAGTACCTGTTATATGACATTCATAGGCTAGTGTCAGCATGGTTGTTGCTAACAGGCATGATATCAAGTTTCATTGCCTGCCCACGACCACGTCTTCGTGTGGAAGGTCTTTTATCGTTATTCAAAATAAATTATTTTCCCAGACCTTTACTAGAGAAATCTGAGTAATAAGTATAAAGTATTAAACATCTCGAACCCTTCATTTCGCCTTGCTTTCACTGACTTATTGCGTAAAGTTCTATCTAAATAGGAATCTTTTACTTTGAAACCGCCCGAGGTTTGCTCGTTGGTATTAACATAATTGTGCTTTGCTTGTTCGTCATACAATTTTCTAAGCTCTTCTAAACTGTACCACTTTCTTTCGTCGTATTTATGTCGTTGTTTTGCTTCAGTATCAGTACTTCCTTACTTATCTACAAAGATAACTGCTAGTTGCTCATATTCTTTAACCTTTTTGAACTCGCACTTTTTTCTGAAACATAAATAAACTCGTATCTCGGTCCAATACATTGTTGGATATAAATTAATGATTTCAGATTTATTTCCTGGTTTAACAACATACTAATATTAATGAATCTAATATTTTATTATCTATTAGCCTCATCTGGTGACAGAAGGGCTGGTTCATTTTTTGCGCAACTGATCAGCCTGGCTGTCCAGCGCGAAAATGCAGCCAGTATTCTTGGCACCATTCCACGCGGGCATGATTAAGCTTTAAGTTTTATTGTAATATTTTCATTTTCAATTATTACAGTAATCCAAAAACAAAAAAAAGTGAGAAAGTTTTTATGTTTAAATCTTCCTTCCTTTCTATGTTTACACTGGATCAACTACACATTATCCTACTTGTTAGCTATTTGTCAAGTCATGATAATTTTGTTTATGACTTCATAATATTACATGAGGCATGTGCTAACTGCTCAATATTCTAGATGCCAAGATATCAATTATTTTCAAATACGTTGGTCTATGAAACCGGCACTTGAGCTCTGGTTAAGAAGGTTAAGAAGTAATGCCAGTTATAATTTTTGAATGGCTGTGAGAGTTGAACACCTTTGGTTGTGAAATGTGACCTGAATTTTAATTGAACATTACTTAACTGAGTAAGCTTTAGGTGGATTCTTTTTATGTATTATTTTTATAGTTCATTTTAATTTTATCACAATAAATTCCTTACGTCTTTTGCCACATTTTTAAGAGGTGTTTTATTGTTATTATATATATTATTATGTGTATTTTATACTTTTTTTATTCTAGTATGAGTTTTTACATCTTGAAAGCTGTGACAATTTTGCGGCATCAGCATTAAAAAAACAGCTATCCTAAAAAAACAACCATCCTAAAAAAACAACAATTTTTAACATTTGATTTTTTTAAAATTTTCGCTACATCTTCTGGCTGTAGCTGTATAGAACACAACAATATAACGACCTCACTAGCGCAGTGGTGAGTGCTGTGGTAATATTAGTACGAGTCTGGCTTCGATGGTAAAGGGATTCTTTTTTCTCTGATCTAGACTAGTTGCCACTCTGCTTAGGTGTATGGGTAATTAAACTGCCATACTCTTAGTAAGTGTGCTTTCAATTTGCACTGAAACGTCTCTTACCACCAGGTTAGATCGCAGTTAAATTGTATTTTATCAAAAACTAGCTGACCCCGCGGACTTCGTACCGCCTTACAGTCGATTCTTTTATTTTTTATTTTTTTAATACTTACATTTTAATTTTAAAAATTTAATTTTTAAATTTTTCTCTCCGTAAGATCTATCCTCGTACTTCAAACAATATTATAAAAAAAGAATTAGCGAAATCGGTTCAGCTGTTCTCGAGATTTGTGATTAGCAACACATTCAGCGATTCATTTTTATATTAGAGATAAAAAAGAATTTTTCGAACAGGTAAGCACCACGCACTCAATATTTTATGCTCTCGTAAGAAGTTCTGATCGTTGTATTAATTTTTTATATACTATCTCATCGGCATCATAGCATACACAGAACAGTGCCATAAATAAAGTGGCCTACATCCACAAACATGCTTGCATACTGAACCTTCTTATCATTGCTTCGATGTTTAATTTCCTGTACTTATCTATTTAAGGGCATGATAGTGAAGCTTACGATCAAATTGATGCAATCTATATCATTGCATATAGGATTATGAATACAGGTAGGTACCAAGTAAAAAGATAGAGTCTCTATTGCTATAGGAATTAGAGTCATAATTCAAAATCATTGGATTTGGAATCGTGTTTATTATTACCAAGTCTATTTTGACATTTTAATCTATTTCGATGTCTGCTTCTTTGACGTGATGGATTTTGTAATCAGAGGGTAGTGAGAAAAGTTGCAGTGAGACGTAAAATGTCTTAAAAAAATTCTGTGCAATGTTTTGATTATGTGTTTCAAACATACATCGATGGTTTCAAACCTTTGATAAGATATCTTCGTGCAATTATTAAAACAAACCTAATGTCTTTCTCCATAAGATTGGTTCAGATTCAGGTGTTAAAATTACAAAAAAAATGGGTATACCTATACTTTACTAGCTTATGCTCGCGACTTCGTCCGCATGGACTACACTAATTTCACACCCCTATTTCACTCTTTTACCCTTTTAGGGGCTTAATTTTCAAAAATTCTTAGCAGATGCCTACGTCATAATAGCATGCCAAATTTCAGCCCGATCCGTCCAGTACTTAGTTTGAGCTGTGCGTTGATAGATGAGTCAGTCAGTCAGCCAGCCAGTTAGTCACCTTTTCCTTTTATATATTTAGATACACAGAATAACAAATTATAGCATTTTTCAAAGAATATTGGACATTTTTGGCTACTTTACGTCGAAATCAGTCTGGGCTAGAAGAGGGTATGACAATATTTCAATGGTCCACTCCTCACTTGAGCTCATTTGAGCTATTCAAGAGTTTGCAGATGATTTTACTATTTAGAAATCAGCCGTTTGACGCAGGAAAGATCTGAGAAAACTATAGTCAGCTAAAGTAACATAAACTATCAATATTTTCGAAAGTACTCCTCATAAACATCGTCCTCATAAACATCGTGGTTTTGGGTGTGAACCATAAAAGGTTCATGTAAGTTTTATGGTACATAAATAGTTCTTTTTATAGCTACCATATACTGCGTTGGGTTCAATTGTGCAATTAACAAGACTTCTGCATTAACGCTCGGTTGGTGTTCCTCTAGAATACAATGTATTTGAGAAAATATTTCAACAGGTCCAGTATTTAAAGGTTTTCCAAGAAAATCGAAGTAAAGTTATTTTTTTAATTGCTATTGCTAAGGCGAGGATTATACAGAAGTGGTGATTGGAGGAGACGTGGTTTGGATGCATGCCCCTTCCATGGAGCATGGTTTTAACTTATAGTTATAACCAATGAATGTGGTACATCAAAACTCTTTGAAGAATATTGATACCTTAACACACAGCAATTAAGGCTATTGAAATAATTTAACTATGCCTAAAACAGCTACTAATTGATAACACCAATCTAAAGGGTATAAATAAATCTAGAACGCTAGCAAAAACTTAGCGTTATTGTTTTACTATCTAAACACAATCCATCACTATTTTCCACATTTTGTTGTGTTAGTGATTTAGTATTTTTCAAACCCGCAATGTATAGCGTGCAAAACTGGGGTCAATGCTCCACCTACGACGCGAAATTGACTCAGAGCGGCCTACTTACTCAACCTTCGTTGACCTCTAGTGTCAGTCAGAATGATGTTTTATTTGCAATATATCATGATCTTTTACAAAATATAAGATTTTTTTTTTAATTTTTTTCACATTTTCCCTTATGGTATCATATCAGTAATCATCAGTACTATCACTTGTCTTCATTTTTGCTAGCGTAGTGGTTACATCCGTATATTGTTAGTAACCGTATTATAAGTTTGAGTTAAGTCATAATCATCGTGCATCTACGTATCATGTACCTCCATTTTGATTCATTAATTTCACATCATTTGTCACTTAGGATTCAGGCTACTATGGGCCTCGCAAGAAAGCTCAGAGTCACTCAGCGAGCGATGGAGAGAGCTATATGCTTGGAGTTTCTCTACGTGCTCAAATCAGAAATGAGATCCGTAGGAGAACCAGAGTAACCGACATAGCTCAACGGGTTGCGAAGCTGAAGTGGCAATGGGCAGGGCACATAGTTCGTAAAACCGTTGGGGTCTCAAGGTGCTGGAATGGCGACCTCGCACCGGAAGACGCAGCGTTGGAAGACCCGTCACTAGGTGGACGGACGACATCAGACGATTCACAGGGATCCGCTGGATTCAGGCGGCTCAAGACCGTGGCGTGTGGAAGTCCCTACAAGAAACCTATGTCCAGCCGTGGACGGCTATCGGTTGATGATGATGATGATGATGATGATGATGATGATGATGATGATGTATTATAAGTTAAGTCATAATCATCGTGCTTCTACGTATAATGTACCTCTATTTTGATTCATTAATTTCACATCATTTGTCACTTAGTATTCAGGCTACATTTACCGCTAACTTTTTATTTTATAATTGGGAAAGTATTTCTGACAAGGGAACTCTAGTTACTACAGGCACCCACGCTTTACTATTTTTATGACTTCCTAAACGAGCATAAAAGCCTTCATCATTAATGCTGTTCGGTTGATGAAATATAATTTTAGTAATTAACACACTAACCTTTGTATTTATAGTTATTAGGTTGTAACTACTCATAACATGATTCTTCCTTTTGTGACTCTATGATCAAGATTGATTGATTTTTTTGGCTGTGAATAAGTGTTTCATAGATGGAGATTCATTTATCTTTGACCAATAGGTATCTCATTTATGATGCGTTGCTTAGGAATATAAAGAAGCATACTTTATATTACTAGCTTATGCTCGCGACTACGTCCACGTGGACTAAATAAATTTCAAACCTCTATTTCAACCCCGTAGGGGTTTTATTCTATTATATATTTATCTACCTATTACGGGTCATGAGACACAGCCGACTGACAGACAGACGGACAGACAGTGGAGGCTTAGTAATAGGATTCCGTTGGCATCCTTTAAATACGGAACCCTAAAAAGACGATTGTGACAACAACACTAGGATAAAAATGATGATGAAGGCTGATACAAAGTTAAAAACGGTTTTACTGTTCCTTAGATCCATAAAGGTGACTAGCTTATGCCCGCGAATTCGTCCGCGTGGACTACACAAATTTCAAACCCCTATTCCCCCCCTATAGGGGTTGAATTTTCAACAATCCTTTCTTAGTGGATGCCTACGTCATAATAGCTATCTGCATGCCAAATATCAGCCCGATCCGTCCAGTAGTTTGAGCTGAGCGTTGATAGATCAGTCAGTCAGTCACCTTTTCCTTTTATTCATAGGTGATAAGTAATAATAAACTCCACAATATAAGTATGCATAAGAAAGTAACCCAATTGATAAGGAAATTAATGTCACTAGTGCGGAGAGTAATTCAGTAGCAGTAAATACCAATTCAAATGCCAAACCTAAATTATCAGGTAGACACAACAGTCTCGCAGTTTCTCTACTTAATCACTTAATCAAATCACCTTTACATACTGATCAGTGATCAGCCATTGAATCGCAGCCAGATTTAATTATAAGCAAGCACTAAGCAAGTTAATTAGATTGACCGCTGAATCTAATAAACGAGATTGGTTGGTCGTGGGAACGTATTGAATTTGTCTGGCGAATTCTTATCTGCCAGCCTAAGCCTATATTATGCTAAGATTTACTTCCCCTTTCAGGTGACAGTATAGTGGTTAAGACGTCCGCCTTCTTTTCGAGGGGTCGGGGGTTCGATCCCGGGCACGCACCTCTAACTTTTTGGAGTTAAGATTGTTTTTTAAAACAATTAAATATCACTTGCTTTAACGATGAAGGAAAGCATCGTGAGAAAACCTGCTTGCCTGAGAGTTCTTCATAATGTTCTCAAAGGTGTGTGAAGTCTGTCAATCCGCACTTGGCCAGCGTGGTAGGCCAAAACCCTTCTCACTCTGAGAGGAGACCCGTGCTCTGTAGTGAGCCGGCGATTCGTTGATCATGATGATGATGATGATGACTGTTTATTAGCTGGTCATAGTTGATTCATCCTAAGTCATTACAATTAAGAAGTTCACGGACCCTGTTTAAAATGCAGAACGCATTTTTCACCTGATACCGTTTTCTTTAAAAAAATATTTAAATTCTGCATTAGCGGTGACTCATCCCGTTGCATTGCGGACATTATTTTTACTTAAGTCTCACATTTTGGTTATATTTTACTACTAGATGATGCCCGCGACTTCGTCCGCATGGATTTATGTTTTGAAACATCTTGTGGGAACTCTTCAATTTTCCTTCCACGGGATGCAAGCTATCTCTGTACCACGTCAAAATCGGTTGAACGGTTGAGCGATGGAAAGCTAGCAGACAGACAGACAGACACACTTTCGCATTTATAATATTAGTATGGATAATCTTTATATTGAATCAGATGACCCATTTTAAATCATAGCAGTACGCTAAAGTCATAATCATGACGTCATATCAATGTAGCGAAAAGAAATTACCCCAGCGGATAATTCATGAGGCATTCAATTCCATACATGGTTATCTGAAAGTGATTCCGAAAATGCAGCCCTTGGCATCCACACGTCCAAAAAGTAAACAAAGGCCGTCGATTCAGAGGTTAAAAAACAAAAAGTTGCGGTACTTCAAAAATTCATACCAAAAAGGCCAAGTCTGGAACGATAATAGATGAGGTAGCTAGTTGACTTGAAAAGAAATTTATTTATCCATGGGACTTTACAACGTTGCGATGTCTATCAGATAAAATGTTTTATCCATTGATAAAACATCCTTTGATACTTCAGGTGGAATTCTTAAAGTTAAAGGACATTTTTATACTTTTGACTATTACCACAGAATATATAATAGTACTACGTGCTATTACACATAATGCTATCCCGACTAATATTATAAAGGCAAAAGTTTGTGTGTGTGTGTGTGTATGTTTGTTACTCCTTCACGCAAAAACTACTGGACGGATTTGGCTAAAATTTGGAATGGCAATAGATTATACCCTGGATTAACACATAAGCTACTTTTTATCCTGAAAAATAAAAGAGTTCCCGCGGAATTTTGAAAAACGTAAATCCACGCGGACGAAGTCGCGGGCATCAGCTAGTCATTTCTATATTCTTATCAATTGTTCATAAACGGTTACCCATGAGTCATGACTGAAGTATTTTCATTAGGTAATTTTTCTACTAAAAGAAAATGCTTATCACGTATTTCTCAGTTTTATGACAGCCACTGAATCTGATTTGTCATCATCACTTCAAATTCCATTCAAAATCACGTACGTTTTATCAAGTACCAATTATTTCTGCTACATAAGAGAATATTACAGAATTTTAATCGCTGGGTAATATTTGCAGTAAAGGCGTGGTATGACCTTCCAGCTTGAGTTATCACGATAATTCACCTATGACAATTTACTCAGAGTTACTTTCAAGGCAATAATTAACAGGCATCTCCTGACAAGCATGTTCCATTATAAGATGACTTTCAATAGAAATCAGATACCTCCGTTATGAGCTTAATTTATGACACTCTTTTTTATCTTGAACCATATCTACTATCATTTAAACTATAACTTCTTTTCAGCATCTAAGCAGCTGTCCTTTTCTAGTCAATCCAATCCAATCCAATCCATCAGCCTGTTTGCGTCCACTGCTGGACATAGGCCTTTCCAAGAGCGCGCCACCAAACACGGTCCTCCGCCTTCCTCATCCAACCGCTCCCCACCACCTTCTTCAGGTCATCGGTCCAGCGGGCGGGGGGTCGTCCTACACTGCGCTTACCGGTACGCGTTCTCCACTCCAGAACACGTCTGCCCCATCGGCCATCGGTTCTGCGACAGACATGGCCTGCCCATTGCCACTTCAGCGCGCCAATCCTTTGAGCTATGTCGGTCGCTTTTGTTCTTCTGCGAATTTCCTCGTTCCGGATTTTATCCCTGAGAGTGATACCCAACATAGCTGGTCCATAGCACGCTGAGCTACTTTTAGTTTGTGGACGAGGCCAACTGTCAGTGTCCACGTTTCCGCTCCATACGTCATCACAGGTAGGACACACTCGTTGAAGACTTTGCGGTAAGCGGTCTTAAGGCTTTGCGGTATCGACGATTCGAAGACCTGTCGTACCTTCGAAGACCTTTTCTAGCAGCTTACTATAATTACCTACTATCATCTCTAAATTTTCTCTTTCAAAATTTTCGGAGATGACTTGGGCATCCAAACAAAAGCATTTCCTTACTAAAGAATTTTAACGCTCAGGCAATAGTAGCCAACCTATTCAGAGTCTTCGACTGAATCATTTCACTAACTTCCGCAACAATTATCGGTCACATCAACCAAATTTTTACTGTAAAACGCTTGCTGCTACTAACATCACGAGTCTTTAGTATTGAAAAATTATCCTCTTCAATTATGTTTTCTCTTGTTGGATCCTGCGTCTGTGTGCAATCCCCTATACTATCAGGTGTGTGATCGTGTAGTTAAACCTGTTATTATCAAAAAACTAGTCATGATCCTAATTACAACCAATGCCATGTCAGCTTACGTAATATCAATTGTTAGCATTAATATTAATAAGTTTTTGTCCACCTACACATGTCTGAATAGTTGAACACTGGTGTTTTTTGTACCAGAATTTCAATTAGTTGGTACACTTGTTACGTTTTTGTACTGAAAAATGTTACAAGGGTATTTGGGTTTTTGCTGTGGTTGTAAATTACAATAATATCTAGTTTATAGTGCGGGTTACTATAAATCTTTTTATAATGTTGATAAGGCAAATAGTTCGCTCTGTTTTTTTTACTAACGAGAGTCCTTGCTCGCAGTATCGTATCCAAAAACAGCTCGGATCGGTGGAAGCCAATTGTTTTAATTTATTTCTTATTTTTTTATTGAACCACCAACAAAATCATTAAAAAAAATACATTATTCAAATCCTAGGTGCTAAGTTATTACGTTATAATTCAAATTATAGACGGCTACAGCATTCAAATTTATACAGATAAGTCTAATAGCATTCTTATAATAAAGCATTTATTACTTCAACTTATAGTATAATAATAATTATGTTATACCTGATTTCTTCAGGTCATCAGTCCATCGTGTCGGGCTGTTTGACAGATGTATCATATATATCAGTTCGGGACAGTTTACTAAATAATTTCAAAACTTTTTAATTATTTAGCTTATTTTCTTTCTCCATTGAATCTTATTTTTATTACTGTATCTCTAAAATAACTTTTGTCGGTCAAATTAAAATGAAATATTCATCGATATAAATTACAAGATCAAGCGAACAAAATTTTTCACGGTTTTGGTAGCAAATAAATCAGCGCCACTTCTTAGATACTAATAAACGACCCGTTTGAAATCCAGACGTCACTGAGGTTGCATTGGTGCTAAAGCACCACTGAATCGGTGCCATTTTGTTTGTTCAATAACTCTGTCCATACGAAGTAATAGGTATATTAGTCAATGGAAATATTTCAAATTCAATCAACAGTTCTCTTTCAATTAATAACAATAATATGAATTTTGAAATTAATTTTAAGACCTCCATAGTTAGGCTATCTTTATCATCAGCAACCAAATTGTTTATGAAATAAAATGCCTTGGGCGTAACTCCGGAAATACAAACAGACGGTAATAAGTCACGATTTGTGACTTAATTGCTCTATCAAAGCGATTCGTGAATGAATTTATCTCTTCAATACGGGTCACTGACAAATTTTAATGTCATTATTGATTGATATTGTTATCTATTCAGTTTGAGTTGAAACGAAATGAAATGAAATTTATTTGCGGGAAGCATTATTGCTGCACTACTATTGTTTTGCTATATTTAAATTATT
Source organism: Maniola hyperantus (assembly GCF_902806685.2). Lineage (NCBI taxonomy): Eukaryota > Metazoa > Arthropoda > Insecta > Lepidoptera > Nymphalidae > Maniola > Maniola hyperantus. The sequence goes on along the minus strand of NC_048546.1, from coordinate 2,500,478 downwards.
AAAAGTATAATAGAATTATTAGCAGTACAGCATTTTTTTATACACATATTTCATGCAAAATTTTGAACTGAGTTTTTCGCCATAAATGCAACAAGTGTTATTTATGATAATGTAAATGTTTTCTACCTACAGTTAATTTACTTACGTCTCATTATTAATAAATTTTTCTCCTAGCATCTTCATCATAGTGACTTTATCATGTAGAGGAATCACAAGAGCTTTTCTTTTTTTTTTCTACTTTCCCACTATTAAAATGGGTGTCGTTTCTATCGTTAACTACATCTTCATCGATAATGACTTCTTTCGCAACACTGTGAAGTATATCGAGCACATCAGTACAAAAGAGAGTATCGTGAAATCAAGTAACAGAACTGACGTTCCATTTCCATCCAAAGGCCTATCGATTCTATTGAATTTTTTATTTATTTTTATCGATAAGATGCAAAGTGACAGGTCGATGTTTTTAGAACGTGAGCGATGGTGGATGACTCATCTTGAATGAGATGCACTTTTTTTAGTTAGGTATCTATTAACATTATAGGGTCAAGTAGCTATACTTATTAATATATTTTTGTGTGGAAACTCGCTCACATAAGTTAGAGAGAAATGACAATAATAAAGTAGATATCTGCTTACAGGGCAATATAAAAGGCAGGCGTAAACCTGGCCGTAGACGAATATCCTGGCTTAAGAACCTTCGCCAGTGGTTTAACATGAGTACAAGGTCACTGTTTAGGGCAGCGGTGAACAAGATCCAGTTAGCCTTAATGATTGCCAACCTTCGGTAGGAGATGGCACTAAAATAAGAAGATCTGCTTTTACCACACAGACTTCACTTTAATTAATTTAATTACTTTAAATAACAAATTTTCTGTAAAGTAGGACTCATTATCATCATCATCATCAACCGATAGACGTCCACTGCTGGACATAGGTCTCTTGTAGGGACTTCCACACGTCACGGTCTTGCGCCGCCTGAATCCAGCGGAAAGTAGGTATATGGAAAATAAAATATGATTTATCGATTCTAACTAGGTTCGCCACATTGCCAATTGAGGGGATTCAGCTTCCAACTCATGTCTTTTCTATGTTATTGAATCTTCACAAGAGCTGCTTATGATACTTACATTACAATGTTATTAGGCCAAGCTTTGATGAGTATAATATATTATCCAAGAGGTCAAGAGAGCAATTTCTACATACTACAATGTTTCTTATATCTAATGAGTAGCAGTACTTAGTCCACGTGTAGTCTTATTACCCAAATTTCAAACGCATATTTATACCCCCTTAGAGGCTGAATTCGTTTCTAAAACCCTTTATTAGCGGATATCTATACGTCTTAATAGCTATCTGCATTACTAATTTCAGCCTGATACTTCCAGAAATTTGAGTTGTGCGTTGATAGATCAGTGAGCTTTTCGGTTTATATTTATAGGTTACGTGCAAAGTTGTATTTCTTTCATAATCATAAAATTACTTTAGAAGCATTGACTTATATTACTTCGTATGGACAGGACAGGGCCCATTGAAGAAACAAAATGGCACCGATTTCCGTGACGTCTGGATTTCAAACGGGTCGTTCATTAATATCTAAGAGGTGGCGCTGATTTATTTGGTTCCAAAACCGTGAAAAATTTTGTTCGCTTGGGCATATCTTGTCACTTATATCGATGTTTAGAAGTAAGTACATATTTCGCTGCAAATTGGGTCACAGTATTTCAAAGCTACATAGTACAGTTAGGCCGCTTGCAGCGAGCTATAAAATGATTAACACCTCGGCCCATTTGATCAATTCCAGTGATTGGCTGCCAGTAGAGACTTGCGGCTCGGCGAGAAAGTTGCTGATGCACGCGGTTCTTGTTTAATGACAACGTTAGGTTTGAAAAAAATTATAAACGTAGGCTTATTAAAATAGGTAAAAGTGTGATGAAGGGTAATATTTTGACGTTGGCGAGCAAGAGAAGCGAGTGTGTAGTTGGGATAGTTGTATCGCTGGGCTGTAAGCGAATGTGCGAGTTTGACGGGCGAATACTCTCATCTGTCGCCGAGATATACCTACAATCAATTCCTGCGCGAATATTTATACACCAAGAGAACATCGCTGAGCGAGTTTTTTCTTTGGTTAACTCTTCTCACTGCGACGAAGTAGTGGCGAGAACTTTCTCGCCAGACTGCCAAGTCAGTGATCAACTAGCTATAAATATATTAAATTTATCTCTTTTATTGATACGGAATCATTACATCGATAGCAAGTTGCTTCCTCGTCGGCGATGGGACAAGTGCCTTATAGTATGGTTCTTGTCTGATAATAATTAATTATAGAGCAGTAGTCGACTGTACCTAAAAAAACATTCAGAAAAACAAATTTTACGGAATTCTGTTTCACAAGAGACATATTTTGTCCGATATTCAAACGCATTTCTATTATGGTCTAGTAGGCCTTATTTTAAAGTTCGCGACGCCTAAACGCAATAGGAGGAAGTGTTGTCATTTAGGGAATTTAGGTGTTAGTCACTTTGTAAATCTTGTGCACTAATTTATTATAGCTGTAATATTGTCACTAATAAAATGTATTTTTGTTTCAGGTAAATTTAACTCATGGATCGATCTATGAAGTAAGATTTTAAGAAGTTCCGATACAAAATATTATGGTAATATTATCCTCAATAATTTAAAGTTATTAGAACAAGTTACTAATAACTTAGACACCTACGTTGAAAAATATGAAGTAACAACTGTATAACAACAACAGGCATCATAGGTGCTTACTGCTTACCTAACCTACTTACAAAATGATCACCCAAGCCACTGCACTTGTAAAGCCTTATAGTATCTCAGCTTTAACTATGTATGTATGTATGTATATACTTTATTGCACCACAGAAACACAAATGACAGGTTACAAAAAGAAATCTTAATAAGTAGGTACAAAAAGGCGGTCTTATCGCTAAATAGCGATCTCTTCCAGACAACCTTAACGCTAGGGAGAAAACGAACAAATGGACAATGGGAGGTGGTGTAAAATAAACCTAAATACCAATAGCTAAATAAACTAAACCATATAATAAGAATATAAAATACATATTATTAATACACTAATACATGCAAATAAAATATAATAGACATACATAAGACTACATAGATATTATATATACACATATAGATTTAAATAATAAACTATGCCGTTACTGATGATAGCAAAGAGATAGGTAATGATCTTTGACGTCAATTTTAAATTTGTTAAGGGATTCAGCACGATGGATTACTATGGATGGATGGATTGAACTATTTTGTAAATAGACAGTTTTGATGTTATGAATCTACCACCAGAATGGGCTAGTTTTCAAAAAGTTAAGTTTAAAAAAGTCGTAGTTCAATAAACAATGTATTGTATAGTATATCTGATATTATAAGATTTTGCTTCTTAAAAAGTTTAAAATTTGGACGTGGCTTTTACCTGACAGGTCGAGATAGTCGGACGGACGGACGGACAGACAGACAGACAACGAACTGATCCTATAAGGGTTCCTTTTATCCTTTTGAGGTACGGAACCCTAATAACTTTAAAACAAAATATCATCATCATCATCATCATCATGATCAACCCATCGCCGGTCTCCTCTCAGAGTGAGAAGGGTTTGGCCATAGTCTACCACTCTGGCCATGTGCGGATTGGTAGACTTCACACACCTTTGCATTATGGAGAACTCTCAGGCATGCAGGTTTCCTCACGATGTTTTCCTTCATCTTTAAAACAAGTGATATATAAATAATTACTTAAAAACGCACATAGCTCCGAAAAGTTAGAGGTGCGTGCCCAGGATCGAACCCCCAACCTCCGATTACAAGGCGGACGTCCTAACCACTAGGCTATCACAGTTATAAACTAAATAAATACACTAATCTAAAATTAAAATTAATTTTTAGGTAATTTTACCATTTTACCGTTTAAACTACCGTGAGTGATTTCCATTCTAAATAATATCTGTCCCGGCTATACTCACGTGTTTAGTCGACGTTAGCCCGACTAGTTTAGAACCCATCCGGGGTCCTTTTTCAAGGGAGTTCGTTCGCGCACGCGCCGCGGTTTTGACTCTTTTGGTTTTGGTTTTGAGTCAAAACCGCGGCGCGTGCGCGAACCGACTCCCTTGAAAAAGGACCCCGGATGGGTTCGAAACTAGTCGGGCTGTCGTCGACTAAACACGTGAGTACAGCCGGGACAGATATTATTTAGAATAATTTTACCATGTTTAGCTCAATTTCCTTGGAAAACCATTAGACAAATTTCGTGATCGTATTCGCAGACACGGCGGCGTTGCGTTGGTACAACATTTCCATTGATACAGCATACCTACAGCGTGTAGGCGGACCGCTTCCACTCAATTCATTCATGGATTGGGAAACGATACCCACGCATAACGGTACGGATTAGAGATGACGGATTCCACTAAATTGACAGCTAATTAATACAGACTAGAGATGGGCAGTATTGGCACTTTATAAAAAAAAACATTTGGTGAAAATATCATTTTATCTTCACAGTGATTTCACAGGCTATTTTTCACGAAGAGTAATGGAATTATTTTGATCAAGATCCATAGCGCTGATATTTTACAGGTGGTTTTTCGTAGAAAGTTTCTGTGAAAAACCATTGCCATCGTTAAATTCGCTTTCCGTGAAACGTAGCAAATTATTATTTACTTCATTCATTTAACTAGATATGTTCCCCTTTGTAACACGCAGCAATGCGGCTGTGCTCGCGTGCTCTTTAGCGTCTTAGCTCAGGTCGATATAATGTGCGCGCTTGAAGTTTAAACAATAAAGTTCTAAATGTGCCTAATAAGTAATAACTTTCAAACTTTGTAAGGTTTTGCTTCGTGATTCTACACGGGCTACCTTAAGTAAAGTAGCATCTAGTAGCTTTTCATGTGATTTTCACTTGCTACCTGTGAAATGGTCCATCTCTAATACAAACCGTTGAGCCCGTACCGTTTTCCCGGAACACGGGAAGCTGCTAATTAATTTTGTACATAGGCTTCTGTTAACATCGGCTTAATAAATGAATAGACATCTGTCGTTTCTTGGTACTTCTTTCTTTAGGAGGTATTTTCGTGGCTGCATAGGTATGATTGGCCAATGGCCAGCCTTTTTTGCTATTAGGAGAATTTTAGAAATATATTATGTACTAAGCCTTTTTCAGCGTCCTGTGTTAGCGTCCATAATACTACCTCCTCTTAGGGGTGGAATATCTACGAACCCTGAAACACGTATTTCTTCATTTGGAACCTAATGCCCAAATACCAATTTTCACATAGATATAGAACTTAAACAATGACGGACTTTCGTAAAAACTTTCATCCCTTATTCATCTTCCTTAGGGATGGAATTTCCAAAAATTCTATTTTCACGAGTTTCTAACCCCAGCGGTATAGGCTGTGCGATGATAGATCAGTCAGTCAGGAGTTAGGACAACTCATTTTATGTAGATATAGATGGTTTACATAATCTTCGATTTAATAATTTGTTTTTTTTTTCATGAGCATACTAATTCTCTGTGTAGATCTATTTGTGTAAGTACATCTAAACTAGATGAAGAGCAAGTAGATTAAAAACACATTATGTACTAGGGATATTTTATGTAAGTATAACTTATATATCCTTTATATAACCGTTACTTTCTCCCAATATGTGGAAATGCTTAGAACCATCTTAGCATAAACATTTGATGCAAACATTTCTATTAGATTTGACCGGCTTGCAGTATGCTATTGTTTGCGGCATATGCTGGCAAATGGCCCATTGTTCCTTGATATCCGATATCTAATTGCCGTTTACGGTAACAAAAGTTGTATATAGTGTGATATTTAAAATTATTGTTGAATTTCTATTTGTTTTAAACTTTATCTGTTTCATTTATTGCTATAATTTTATTTCATCTTCATCATCGTGTTCATCATCCGATTGCTTTTACTTGCTACTGGTCTCCTTTCAGAATGAGACTGGTTAGGACATAGTCCTTAACGCTGATCAAGAGTGGATTGGCACACTTTACATATCTTTGAGAACATTATGGTGTATTCCTATTTGGCATTGGTACCTACATGTAGATTTTCTTACGATAAATAGAGGTCCCCACTTTTAACCCTATATACTACAGCTCTGGTATCGGCTATGGTATGATTGGGCTATGTAGGTATATTAGAGTGCATCAGTCCTACAATTAGACTGATACCTATACGTAGGAAAACTGCAGTAAACTGTATAGGTACCTCATTATAGTAGATACTCCGTCGTGACTGCATGTAACGCCCTAAACCCTCGGTTACGCCACATTGAGACAGTTACCCGGGAAAGTGGTTATGGAACCAGTCTAAATGTCAATCGCTTAACTGCCCACTAATTACATGCGCTTTCGATATCAATGGATTATCTGTCACAATTTTTTTTAATGTTAAATGTCACGAGACCGAAAAAATGTGGAGCGTTTTAATAAGGATACTTATTATGTATAGGTATTCAGTAAAAATTTAATATGTAACCAAAATCTTATTGAAGCATGTAAGAGGTAGGTTTTTAATTTCACTTTTATTTTTAATGCAATGTAATAGTGTCACAACAGTGAACTCTTCTGAACGTAAAATCGCAGATACCTACTTTAGTTTGATTTGAGTGCACACTGGCGCCAATTCTCTTGTCTTTATCTAAACTAAATTTAGAGTATCTGCATCCTTTTCTTGCTAAATAAGGACAGAACATGAATTTTACATTTAAAGACTCAAAATTTTAGTGCATGCTACAAATTCAAACAATAGGCTCGCGACTGGTAGCTAAAGTCACGCTGTTTGACAGCTCTAAATTAAATTTAAAACTGTCAAACTGTGTCTGTCGTTTTCATATTACATTAGTAAGAAGAGGATGTGATTACTCTAAAATTTAGGTGTGTTCAGAATCAGTACCACTGTACTAATACTAATAGGTCATTGTAATAAAAATTTCTGAATGTTAATATTTTACTTAATAATTTATATTTATGACACTCACCTGAAAGTATGATTTAAAAATTCTGGTTGAATTTGACATACTTAGTTTAGTGATTTTGACAAAAATGATGAAGTCATTAAATCATTAACTTAAGACAATAATTAAGCAAATTAATAAAATTAATTGAATAATTGTGTGCAATAAAACATTAAAAGTGACATTTTGTGAGAAATTAAAAAAAAATCAAACTTTTGTCACCGAGTGTACTGGGTGGTCGAAAGAGAAAGAGAATAAAATTAAAACGGTGGCACCATTACTATACGTAATTAATGTACTTTATAATGTCTTTTATCTTAACCCGCCCTAATGGAAAAGTGTATTTAATGGGACCGCCTCGCGAACTTGACGCTTAAAAATGCACTTCAAGATCATAGATAAAGGCTGCCAGATTTTTACTTAGGTAAAATATTCACAAAAAACAAAAAAATGAGAGAAGTAACCCTCGCATTTTCATTTTCAAACGTCGCGTCGCGACGTCTCAGGCTACGTCCCCGGGGTCTCTTTTCTCCATGAGATTTCGATTTCACTCACATCACTATTAAAGAGTCGTAAAAAACTGGCAACACACGAAACGTCATTTTGGTCCCCGGGATTAAAAAATTGACTAAAGATAACAAAACTTAATATATTTTTTAAGACACGTTTTAGAACCAAATAATCTGTGGTTGGTAAGATCACCGTAAAAATGTGTAACTATAAAATTTACACCGGCTCATAGATTTGTAGGTAAATTTTCAGTTAAACGAATCTCCCAGTACTTAAGACAAAGCCGATCACGATAAAAATTTTGCCAATTGTAAGTGGACTTTCTACAAAATTCGTGTGCAATAATGATGTCACTTTACTCATTGGCGTCAGGGCTCCGGCAATCGCAAAGCAAATAGTCATTTAACACGAAACAAGCCAACTCTATTACGCAAAGTGTATTTATGCCCCACGACACGGCAGTGAAGGAAGCCTGTATTTGCGAAAAACACATCGATCGTGAGCAGTTTGAAATCGTGAGGGCATTTCAATTAAGAGTTTAAAGAGTTTAAATGCTTGGTTGCTTAGCTTTTACAAATTACTAAAGCTTCTTCATCTTCAACCTATTTGCCATAGAATAACATTCTATCTTACGACACCAATGCGATGATGACATCGTCAGGCTGTCAACTCACTAGGCCCGTAAATAGAGCATTTAACGTCGCACTAAATTTCCGATCCAATTTAAATTTTTTTTTTAGGTTAAGGGTATAAAACCATAAAATCACAAAATGCTGACAGATCCAAGTGGAGCTTTGATCGATCTTGAAGGTAAGTTTTTGGCCGATATCTCGGTAACTATCTGCTTTAGGGCAAAAGTTATTTCGACCATTATTGTAGAAGATAAAATTTCGCATCTTTTGTTTCCTATAAACTTTTAAAAACTTACCGTTTACAATTTATGGCCGATTTAATGAACTGGTTTTTCTATTTCGGCCGATAACTTTTAAAATATTGGATTAATTCGTAAATTCATAATACATAACTTTTGCCCTAAAGTAGATGGTTTTCGAGGTATCGGCCAAAAACTTTCCTTGAAGATTGCGATCGAAGCTCCACCTGGATCTGTCATATTATATCTACCAATAGCACTACTTTGGTACGTAGTTTATGAATTAGGTGCAACTTGCCACGAAAGTTACCTACATACTGCAGCCATTTCATTAAAGATTCCAAATCTTTATAGTCCATATTTCACAAGTAACCGTCCAAAGAAACACTTACTTCGACGTTCATGAATGGACTTGAAACTTTTTGGACCACTTATTGTCACTTTTTTCCACTTTACGTTTTTTTTTCACTTTAAGTAATTTACTGGCCGTAATACGTCTTGCTCGTATATTTTGTATGTAATTGAAGTCGTAAAAGTATAGACATTATGGTTTATTTTTCAAAATTGCTCTTTTGTATAGTTATTGGAACAGTAATGTATTGTAGTTTTCAGTTCTATTATTGTTAGGGTTAATTTTTCGAGTAAGTAAGTTTTAATGTTCCTTCGCCATATTATAGGTATTCTTTAGTCGAAGAGGCAATTTTAGTTGGATTTTTTTTTTCTTTTGGTCCTATCTGATAGACGACTCTAATATAAGTGTTTTTGTTTCAATAGAAAGTTGTTCAAAATGGTATTAAAAGTGAATGTGTGAAAAAGACTTTGCCAGAACTCACGAAAAAAAATATAGAGAAGCGGAAAGCGGAAGTGGATCATCGTGATCAACCCACCACCAGCCTACTACTGAGCACAGGTCTCTCAGAATGAGAAGAGTTTAGGCCATAGTCCGCCACGCTGGCCTAGTTCGAATTGGCAAACTTCACATACCTTTGAAAAGATTATGGAGATCAGGTATGCAGATTTCCTCACGACATTTTCCTTCACCGTGATATTTAATTGCTTAAAACGCACATAAGTAACTCCGTGCGTGCTAGGGTCGAACCCGCGACCTCCCGAATAATCACTAAACATAACCACTAGGCTATCTATCACACGTTCACCTAACTACTAACTCACTGACGAAATTGTCTACTAAGTAAAAACTTCACTTTACGTAATAATTATTTTGTTTTGTTGCACTAACACTTTGGGGATCACTTTTCGTTTTTTTTTTTTATAGCCACCATAAATACCAAAATTGCAAAAAATAACTGCTCATAATTAATTGATCTTATTTACATTCAGAACTTTTATTGGTTGAGTAATAAACGTGTAGGTATTGTATTTTATTACTTTAAGTGTATTTATAATTTGGCAACTGTTATAAAATAATAACCTTTTTATTCCTCAGCATACCTATTTACGATTATAAGGCATTTATAGTTTCTTTAAAATAATGTCATGCATCCTTGCTTGCGCGCGCTTTGCCAGAAGCGCGTGCCTAGCATAGAATAGGAACTCCCCCCCCCCTACCTACTTAGGCTATCACCACTTCATTCCTGGATTAATCTAATGACAAAGAAATCTGTAAAAGTTTCAAATTTCCCATTTTCATCAGAAATGTAACAATGGTGTTGTAACTTGTAAATCAAGAGATATTTCTCTAGAAATCCTTGAAGTGCGTCGTGAAATAAACAACGTAACTCTAGAAGCATGCTCCCTTGCTGGCTACTCGCTAGTAAATCTTTCTGGGAACAACACTAACCAACTGTGTATTTCGATCCTAACTGTAAGGCTATGTTCACACTGTTCAAACATCCTATACAGGATGTAACCAGAACGCTCGCAAAAACTTCGCGTTATTGTTATACTACCTAAACACAATCCAATACCAATAACCATTTGCCTCATTTTGTAGTTTTAGTGATTTAATATTTTTCAACACAATATGTATAGTGTGCAAAACTCGGGCCAATGCCCCGCCTACGACGTGGCACTTATTCCGAACGGCTCACATACGCAACGTTCATTGACCTCTAGCGACAGTCGGAAGTTTTATTTGCAATATATCGTGAACTTTTACAAAATACAGGATTTTTTTGGATTTTTTCGCGTTCTTTTTGTCTTATCATATCAATAATCATCAGTAGTATCACCCTTCTTCGTTTTTGCTAGCGTTCTGGTTTTACCCTGTATTATTTACAGCACTACCACTTTTATGTGTAGGTACATCCGGTTGTAATCAGCGTTAGGTTGTGCTTTTCTGCTTAAACGTATTTGGCTGATGCGGCTAATAAAAGTGGTTGTAGTGTAATCGCCTCAGCCAAAACTAGCGCAAAACATGTGGTAAAACGCTAGTCTGTAGCCGCCTTTACGACGAAAAATGGCGAGTCGTTAAAAACTTGACATCTGTGCAAACAGCACTGATGATACCATGGGAGGCAAATTCAATTCGGCCGTTGAACTCGACTCGTTACACAATTACTATTTTTACCAATTACCAATGCATTGCAACTGCTCTAAATGGCGATATATTTTATGACAGAAAAAATGTGCTATGAGTTTTAATTAGGACAATAGGCATGTTTTTAGATTGGGTACCTAACGTCAGTTGCTTTAACCATTAAATATTATAAAATTGCCAGTGACGACATATGTATGGATCCGAGACATGGTCGCTAACTATGGGCCTCATAAGAAAGCTCAGAGTCATTCCGCGGGCGATGAAGAGAGCTATGCTTGGAGTTTCTCTACGTGATCAAATCAGAAATGAGGAGATCCGTAGGAGAACTAGTTGCAACCTGTTGACATAAAGTAAGGATATGATAGTTTTTCTGTCTCTATATATTATACTAGCTGATCCCCGCGGCTTTGCCCGCGTAGATTTAGGGTTTTAAAGATCCCGTATATTAGCCTATGTCACTCAGGAATAATGTAGCTTTCTACTGGTGAAAGAATTTTTAAAATCGGTTCAGTAGTTCCAAAGATTAACTCCTACAAACAAACTTAACGACATTACCTCTTTATATAATAGTATAGATATAGATTATATTGGTACTTAGTATGCGACACCCACAGAAATACTAGGAACTGATCGAAAAAAACGATTACATAGACAAATTTGTGGGCAAAATCATGCCTTTATAAAAACATCAAACGGTAGGCCAGTAGAATCGTTAGAGGAACCCACTTAGGAACATATGTGCAGGAAGGAAGTAACCTATTACCTATTAGGGGGTCTCAAACGCTGCGCGCGGTAGTGTGGTTAGGGGTGGTATAAGACAGGATAAGAAAATGTAAAAAAAACACAATAAGTTGAATAATGTACTAATTAGTATAATCAATCACTAGGTACTTAATATTATAAATCCGAAATTGTTTTTGATTTTTGTTTTGTCTGAACTCTGAAGAACATCACAATTCACAACAGATCGAAGTGATTTTATGTAATAGACCATACTCAGTTAGTTAAATCAACACATACAGGGTGTAACTAGAACGCTAACAAAAACTTAGCGTTATTGTTATACTACCTAAACACAATCCAATACCAATAACCATTTGCCTCATTTTGTTGTTTTAGTGATTTAGTATTTTTCAAACCTGCAATAGCGTATAAAACTCGGGTCAATGCCCCGACTACGACGTGTCATTGACTCTGAGTCTGACGCTAGAGGTCAACGAACGTTGCGTAAGTAGGCCACTCGGAGTCAACGCCGCGTCCTAGGTGGGGCATTGACCCGAGTTTTGCACGCTATACATTGCGGATTTGAAAAATACTAAATTACATAATATTGGATTGTATTTAGGTAGTATAACAATAACGCTATGTTTTTACTAGCATTCTGGTTACATTCTGTATAGTAAAAGTAAATGCCTGCCTTTCAAATGACAAAACGCTAAAATTCCTAAACAACAATTTCAATAAGGCAATAAAACCAATAATGGCTTGAGATTTCAATAAATTAAACTAAAGGTTCAAATACAAACAATAGTGTGAACCCCGCGACCTTATAGATTGTATCTTTATCAATAAGATAACTATGAAAACCGCTCACGAAACCTAGATACATAGAAACATAGAAATTTATGTCACAGAGAAACTTTCTTAATAGTTTAACATGCAGATTGAAATAATTGAGATAATATGTCGATTAGACTACGAGTAGTTTTGACTAAAAAAGCAAAGGCCTTACCTTTTGATGCACATATCATTAACCACTATTTATTTACAGCAGATTTACAGGTACGTCATCATCATCATGATCAACCCATCGCCGGCTCACTACAGAGCACGGGTCTCCTCTCAGAGAGAAGAGTTTTGGCCATAGTCTACCACGCTGGCCATGTGCGGATTGGTAGACTTTACACACCTTTGAGAACATTATGGAGAACTCTCAGGCATGCAGGTTTCCTCACGATGTTTTCCTTCACCGTTAAAGCAAGTGGTATTTAATTACATAAACCGCACATAATTTCGTAAAGTTAGAGGTGCGTGCCCGGGATCGAACCCCCGACCTCCGATTAGAAGGCGGACGTCCAAACCACTAGGCTATCACAGCTTGCTTGCTTGCACAGGTACGTAAGGTACACTAAAAAGTGTGCGTTTGCGAGCGCTTGCTCGTCACTGATTGGTCCGACATGCACGCACACTTACGCAATGCAATGCAATACGACGTAACCACAAGTGATGTTCACTCGCCTTCGTGAATTGCAAGAACTGTACCATAAACGTACTACATAGTGGCACGTATTGCGATACATTCCAGGTTTTGAGAAGTAGGTATATACAGTTCAAACGGCTTGGTCTAGAAATTTGATTTTGCATTTAGGATCTCTGTATAGCGTACAAGAAAGAATGTTCAGAGGTCCCAGGTTCCAGGAAGCGTAATGCTGGCAAACGCCCCACTAGATATCCATCCTTAATATTATATATGCGAAAGTGTGTCTGTCTGTCTGTCTGCTAGCTTTTCACGGCTCAACCGTTCAACCGATTTTGACGAAATTTGGTACAGAGATAGCTTGCATCCCGGGGAAGGACATAGGCTACTTTTTATCCCGGAAAATTGAAGACCCACAGGATTTTTAAAAACCTAAATCCACGCGGATGAAGTCGCGGGCATTATCTAGTATTACATAAAACGAGTTACAGGGAGCCGCTGGATCCAAGCGGCGCAGCACAACACCGCGTACCTAATGTGGAAGTTCCTATAAAATACTCAAGTCCTGCAGAGGACGTGTATCGGCTGACGACGACGCAACATTGCGTTCAAGTTCACGTAACCCTAAACAGATGCACTCCAATTTCTACCAAACGCTTTAGATTTATTATTTCAAATGCCAAACATATATAAATAATACGCAACTCTTTAAAAACAGTGATAAAACAGTAAAACATCTCAATAAACCACACATAAAACACCACATCAGTGAAACAGCTACAAACTTGTTTTATACGAGACTGGCGCAATCGCTAGAATATCGCGTAGAAATTCAAAAACCGGTCAAGTGCGAATCGTTCTCACGCGCTGAGAGATCCGTACCTTGGAAGGATACGTGTACCTAATTACTTTGTTGCTTAACTGCAAAAAAAAGTTTTTAATTGTACATTTTAATGTGATATAAGTATGACTACAATTTTTGGTTTTCGATGTTTCCCTTTACGTGTACTATAGGACATTACTTATTGTCATATGATTTTAGGTCAACAGAAATACCCTACGGGTTTTGGTTCCCATGCGAGTGTCAAAATATGCGATATAAAAGGCCGTATCTTGTGACTGCATTCATTGATTTTTCACAGCTTCAAGGGATTGTAGGTTTGAGTATTTCATAATTTCAACTTGTTAACTCCACGCGTTTCTGAGAAAAAGGTTCTTGACTGACAGACAGGCAACGAAGTGATCCTATAAGTGTTCCTTTTTTTCTTTTGATGTACTAGGGAACCCTAAAAACGGCCGTTGCGTGTGCGCAGCGTGATAATATCGTAGGCTCGCTTGATCTGGAAACGCCGACAGCCGGCCAGATTGAAGCGATTAAAGACTGCGCTGCTTTTGTTGCTCTCTTAGATAATAACCGTTTTTGTAGGTAAGATAATTCACAAATTGCCAGTCCAAGAAAAATAGAGTTATTTGAAGCCTTTCGTTAAATATTTGCGCGAGCTTCCAAATGGTTTGGAATTTCATTTCATTTTCATTTATTGATTTCATTTCATTTATTATTCATGCAGTCCAATGTCCATATCCATACTAATATTATACCTAAATGCGAAAGTGTGTCTGTCTGTCTGTCTGTCTGCTAGCTTTTCACGGCCCATCCGTCCCACGACATCTGACGACAGGTGAAAGACATCTCCAATATAACTTCTGTAAGCTTATTATAAAAACGAATAGACGTATAGAATGACGGACAAATGAATAATAAAATATTAATTACTTAACACCAAAACAAAATGAATTGTAGAAACATAATGTGTTGCAATAAATCTTCAACAAGTTATGAATATGGAGGCCAATGTTAAGTTAAAATATCAAGATGTAAAGTAGGTAGCAGCTGGCAACAGATTTTATCGTTTGGTCAATTAAATAAATTCAATCAGTCAAGGTTTTAGAGATAATTAAGCGAATTGAAAACGAAAGTTACGATGGTAACAAAGTTTCATGTGAAATCATTACAGCGAATTTGCTATGTAAATATTTAAGTGAAACTAAAAAGAGAATTAAAAAACCTTTTCTAAAACAAGCTTTGTTTAAGCCATGTACCTACTAAATCGAATTTTGGTTGAGTGAGCACCTGTGACAACCTCTCGGCTCCATTATGACATCCAAGACATTATCTAGGTTTATAATTCTTGTCAAGATAAATACAACGAGCCCAAACACGACGGAGTCTTGAGAACTCCCCCCGACTCCATTATGAGATCCTGGACTAAGTGTTAGAGTACTTGTCAAGACAAATCCAACGAGCCCAAACACGACTGTTGAGAAATTTAAGACTTCCTAATTGCCACCTTCCGGCTCCAACCATGGGTACCTACAATTTTATTGCATATTCATCAAAGTCACATATTATGTGTTCCGAATTTCAGCTCAGTCGGTTGGAAGAAATTGAAGAACACGTCTTAAATTCAGTTGAGGCAAGTTATGTGTAAACAAAAGCTTGTAGTGTTTGTAATAAAGGCAAGTTTTGTGATTACAGATCAGGAGCGGTTTTTATGACAACGAAACAAGTGACATTATTCAATGCTACACGAGAATTGTATGTTTATTGTGTTCATAATCCAGTTTATTATCATAGATGGCATCATCGGGTGATAAAATAAAATTCCTTCCTAGAAAACGTTACACTTGTTTTAGCCACTCTTTGAAATGGCTAAAGTGAACGTCGATTCAAACAGTGATAGTTGTATTGTAATAAATGAGCGACTAGACAAGTACCTCCGCTTGATTTATTTTGGTATTAATATTAAGAGAAAGTTCCCTCAGTTGATTATGTTGATTAATATTCCTCATTCCGTTTAAATTGCTACTGGTTTTATCTTTTAGAATCGGTATCGGTTCTATCAAATGATTTTGACTGTGAAAACCTTTAATATTTCGTCTTTATGTAACTTTAATGAAATACTAAATTAATAAAACAAGTCCATGCAACAATTGCAAGTGAAAAAAGGTGTCTGGCTTGCTATTCATCTTTCTATTTGCAACCTTTTGACATCCAAACTTCGTTCCATTCGTAGTTCCTTTTTCGCATAGTCAAAGTCAAATCATTTATTCAAAATAATTGAAAATATACACTTTTTGATTGTCAATTATTAGATCTATAAGATAATAATGTAATGGTGACAGTTAATTACGTAAAGTAAAAACTAAAGCTACGAGGGTTGGAAACGCGCAAACTATAGTCAACTTATATTCCTGGAGAAGAACTATGGAAGTAACTTATTACAGAGGAAATCTTATGAAGAAAACAGAAATTCTATATGAATGAATTCGTAGGCAAAAGCAATTTTAATTCATGACAGCGATTAAAGTAAATGCATTCATTTATGGAAGGACACGGTTGGCTTAACCCAGAGGTTAAACAAAAACAGGTACAAACAAGTTACGCAATTTTTACAATATTATGTGCAATATGAATGAAATTTGCGTCGGCAGTCACATTGTGCTCATATATAATTCCGTCAAAACAATGTGAAAAATTACTGTTCGCGACAACATCCGACGAGGTATTGTATCCGACCATATCCTGTGCAGAACAAGGCCAAATTGTATCGGACACCATTATTTGCGAAAATGAGCACATTTTTTTGTTACGTGAATCATCAGATATGTTCAGATAATCCACACTTAGCTTGAGTACAGTCAATTCAATCAAGTTCTTCAATTTAGACTTCCTTTACTCAAGAGGAAGTGAAACAAAGTTGTCATTGGCACGAAGAATAGACAGTGGTTTTACGTCGTTTACGAAACGAAGTTTAAAACTTTTACTTAGTTGATTAGCTATAATCGCTTTCAGGGAAAGTCTTTTAAAACTTTTTGTAGAATTCATAACTTATAATGGAAGTCGCTAATTTTAAACTCGTTCAAAAGAAGCGCTTAAAAGAGCAGGTAATAGAAAAGATGATTAAAAATGTTTATATTTAAAGTTAACCACCACCAACAACCTGCACCAATCCGCACTTGGCCAGTGTGGTTGATTATGACCAAACTATTCTCGTTCAGAGAGGAGACCCGAGATCAGTAGGGCCGGTAATGGGTTTATCATGATGATGATGGTATATAAAATTAACATTCCTATTGGATTCACAACCTCTATTCAAACACGAACACCCAAAGAACATCTCCTGAGTATATCAGGTCTAAATGCAATGAATCAAGACTTGACTTGAAAGATGCTAAAGTAAGTTGAAGCAAATGTGAAACTTCAACAAATAGATAAGGGTGTAAAACTCAACAGCGCCTAGTAACTCATCGATGGGATAAAGGAGGAACAAGATAACGTAACTACTGAACATAACAGCAACTGCTCAACACACTGCGATAGATAGGGTTGGATAAGAACCCAGACAGGCAGACTTTGTATTGATGTTGAATATGCTGGAGTTTAGTCTGAACTAGCGATTTGCTGTTGATAAGCCAATATATGGCGAGTTACAAATGTTTTGTCTTGTAATACGAGCCACCTTAGATTTTGTTGCTATTTATATGTTACTAACTAAAAAGGCGTTGCATCCAACTTAGTTCGCATGGGTTTAAGTTTCTTGAAAATCCCTTTAGAACTTTTGATTTTTCTAGACAAAATGTCCATCTTTAGGGTATAAGCTATCTCTATATCATACTAATTGTTAAGATGGATTAAGTAGGTGAGCATCAAACAGTAGCAGAAATACGCATAGTCACATTTAGAATAAAATTTTAGTATGAATTTGTTTTATTTGAGTAGAGTTTAACGTTAATTCAAAAACAAACGGGAGCAAAAATTTTTGCCTGCAAAATTGTACATCCAATTTAACTGTGCAAATTAATGATTTATCAGCGTCTGTTATACCTTCCTCATTAACCCTAAAACGCGAAGCAGCAAAACAAGTATTAACAAGATAAGATTGTATCAGCATTTCCAATTGTGCAACCCAGTTACAGTTTGCTTGTTACGTAATGTCCGACCACTTTTGCATCACGATGTCGTTTTTCTGCACATTGTTTTCCCTTTAATCTTATTTCACAGTCTTCTTATCCATAAGAGTGTTAATCAATTATCGAATTAACTCCACCGTCATTGAAGTCATTTTTAAATGACCACCAACGCGTTGGATTTGCATAAAGCGAGAGTAAATAAACGATTCTTTTCAATAAGGGACAATGGCCACATGGGTAAATGATCACGATATAAATGATCATTTTAAAAATGGCACTGTTCTCTTTTCAAATAAATTATTTTTATTAAGACTTTTAGCTTTTAAAACATAAAATATTAAAATAAGTTTGATAAACAAATTATTTATAGTAGAACGTAATTAATAAAAAAAGTGAAAAATACTATTTCCATACCCTAATATGTAGGAAAAAAACTTGTCTATGTCTTTTATAAGTTAATTTTGACTTATATTTAAAAAAATTGTAATTTAAGATAAGTAATTGTAATATTGATAAGAGACTTTTAATGACTGATTTTTGAATTTAAGTCCTTATACTCGTACCTAGAAATGGGCGATAGATATGAACACAACTATTATTTCAAATCTTTGATAAATTATAATCTATGATAAGTTCACAGATCCCAGTTCACACTTCAGACTGTAGCCTGAAGCAATGAGTCCGTTTCCAGCATAAATGAATGTTGCGCAACAAAATGCATTTGATATGCAGTAAGAGAACTTTCTACAGTAATTCGGTCTGGAAAGCCGTGATAAGTTCCCTTGAGGCAACAACAAATTATGTTCCGTCTTTATCGGTACTAGTACCTTTATAAACGATTGGCTAGTATCGGTAGGCAGTAAGGTAGACAATTTATTATTTGTTTACTTTTTTAATTAAGTTCTATAAGTCTAAGCAACAAAAATTTTTAAGATAATACATATTATACTAATTCAGAAGAAGTATTTACCAGGATATATGTATGTATATAATAATTAATAATTAGGTCTTAAATATCTTAATAATTAAAAAGACTAATAAATTTATGATGGATAAAGTACAGTAAACCATAGGTACTCCTAATAAATTCAATACAGTATTTTATCAAAAAAATACTAGATAGAGCATAATCGAGGATAACAGTCGGACTTAGTTGAATTAACTAAAATTTTGGCTAATATGCGATCCCAAATTAACGGCCAACAGGCATAAACGCAATGAACGTCAAAAATAATGTAAAGATCTTTGTGAAGAATATAAATTCGCATTCAGAGTAAAAGGGATTATAATTAACTAAAATTAAGTACCTAAATATGAAAATTCCAATCACTGTCCCATAAATTTAGATAGAAAACCCTACTGACATTTATGTACACGCCCATAATGTGTGCAATTAGTCAAGATGCGGGGAAATCGCTGGACGTTATAATTTTATGAGTAATTTCGTCGAGCTTATAATTATAGACACTGAAAACAATTAAAATAGCTCTCCTAGTATGACCTGATGATAAATGGGGACGATGAATCTAGTAGCATTTTAGAAATATCTAAATATTTCTTCTGTTCAATATTTGAACGATAATTTGAAATAGCTAATTAAAATGAAGGAATTAAGTATAGGTAGGCGCAAGACCATGGTATGTAAAAATTCTTACAAGAGACCTATGCCCAGTTGTTGATTAACGGCTATCGGTTAGTATGATGATAATATTGTTAAAAAAAATAGAGATTTAAAATGACGAGGAGTGAAATAATAATTAAAACAAAGGATCAATACGATCGTGGTATTTTAAGTCAATGAAAAATGTTAATCGAAAAAACATTAAGTAATTACCTAATACAATGTTACACAATTACAACATGTTACAACATGTTACATGTTATGTATTAGTACATGTTACAGTAATACAATGCATTAGAACTTCAATAAAGTCTTTCACTTTCAATAAAATTCGTAGCTTAATTAGGCAGTACATAAAAAGAAAGTAGTAATTAAGAGACCCAATACTGTCGGTGAAAACTTTGAACTATAGCGAACCCCAACTTTTATTAAAAAGCCATAAAGATACTGATGCCCATGAAATCACTAAAACACTAAAGGAGTAATTATAATTAGTTCCCCATATATATCTTGTCGATAGCTTCCTATATTACTGAGATTAATTAAATGATAGCTGACGCAGTAATAATTTATAGCCCTTTAAAAACTTTTGCGGACATACCTGTATCAACATTATTAAAGTTAAAGACTTAAAATAAGAAATTAATCGGGAAAGAGGTCATAACAGTGAGCTTTTTTTTTTAATTCTCGACGTTTTTGGAAAGAAGAGTGAGTAGTTTTCCATCAAAAACTGCTTAATTAAGTTACTTGACAATAAGAAGATGTTAAGCAACTTGGTTAAGTATAGTGAACTTTTGACAAATAAAATATTATTATGGATGAAAATAATCACTAGGTAGTTACCCATATTATAAATGAAAATGTTTGTTTTTGGTTTGATGGGCTTGTTGGTTTGTCCTTCAATCGCGTTACAACGGAGCAACGGTTTGACGTCATTTTTTGCATGGATAATGGATATAATTTAACACTTGGAGAGCTCAGATACTTTTTATAACAGAAAATCAGACTTCCCGCATGATTTTTATAAATCTGAATCCACGTAGACGTAGCGTAGAGAGTCGCGATGCAACCGTCATCTGCTTTAAGATATGCTTTCATTCATATTGAAAAAGAAACATATGTAGATAGATGTAAGAGATGTAGGAATGCAATCAGATCTATCTACAATAAATGGCAAGCACGATGGTAGTGTGGGACGACCTCCAAACCGCTGGATTGACGACCTTTGAGAAGGTAGCGGGAAGTGGGTGGATGAGGATGGCGGAGGACCTTGTGTGGTGGCGCGCTCTCGGGAAGGCATATGTCCAGCAGTAGACGCAAACAGGCTGATCGATTGATTGACGGTCACCAGACCAAATAATAAAGTTACCCATTGCAACACTACTAAATGCCTCATCTATATATATAAAATCCAAAGTTCTGACTGACTGACTGACTGACTGACTGACATATATATCAACGCACAGCCTAAACCGCTGGTCCTAAATTAAAGGTAAATTTGTATGGGACAGTTTTAATTATTGATATTAATTACTTGAAATTTGGAAAGTAGGTTTTTCTTGAGGTTAGGTGTCAGCTAAGAAACGACTATGAGAAAATCCAAAGTAGGCCACGCGGGCGAAGCCGCGGGCAGAAGCTAGTTTAAATATAAACGTCTAACGCTTACACAAAAATATACCATAAGAGATAAATGATACGAGTTTTACAAGAGTAATTGATTGAATTGAGAACACCAAGCAATTCGTGTTGTTTGTAAATTAATTTAGACCTGCTGCAGTGTCGATAACGTACAGTCTTGTCTTTGAAGATTTGATTTATTAATTTATTGATACACGCTAAGACAACCCGTGTTATGGTAATGGGTAACAAACAATGCTTGAAGAAAGTTTAATGGTAATTGTAAAACATAATATTTGCAATAACGTACAGGTACATAATTGTTGAGTGAGTTAAGTGCATGGGTACATTGTTTGAAGTAACTACACATTGTTAAAAACTTTAAAAGTCAGTTACTACTTCAAATATTAAAGTATATTTTATGAATAGGAAAATATTGAAAACGAAATATTCTCGAATAGACTTGACTCTGGACTCTGGAGTCATGCCCTCCTTTCTCTACAACCGCACCGCGCGCCACCGTAAGCAATTTTACCCTCACCACCTGGGTGTCTGGTGCACATGAATTGATGAATTCGGGGCTCAGAGCAAACCTGTTACAAATACGTTGACAAAAGCTAGAACTCTTCTAGTGTGACCGAAAGGGAAAACTTGTGAAATACCAAGAACGTATGATAACACCTTATCTATTGAGGCCACGGGACTGAAATGGTATCAGCGATATTGGCTGATACGAGCAACTGCCGGTGTTGTACTGTTATACAAAAATTCTTCATATTTTGATTTTGTGGATTTTTCCTCAAAAACTGTCAGAAATACTTCTAGTTCATCATCAGAAGCACTGTAACCATTTCGTGTCTCTTGCACAGTCCTCTTCTATTTATCGTAGTTCTTCTTTTGTATTCTCCAGTTAGTATATTTACCCATTATCATTAGGTCTTCTTCTACATATTCTATCTGATGTTTTTTTGACAAGCTTGTTTACGTATGGGCATATCTACAGCATTATGCTGAGCTGGAACCTTTCATTCGTGTAGTGCCACAGAAGACACAGCCTGTTCTGCTTACTTCTACTGTACTTGCCTTTAACTAATGATTTTAAGCTTATTTCGTGGTTAAACGACAACCTCCTAATTAATCGTGGTATGTGCCCGTTTTATACAATACATATTACACACCTTTTAATTTGCAAAACCAGCTGCTTTCACCTGGGTATTTAAATTAAAAGGCGCCAGGATAACTTACCTTGAGGCTCAACTAGTGGTGTGTGGCACAATTATTAATTTGTATAAAAAAAGTTTTTCTTTTTTTTTCTTTCTATATTATTTGCTTCTACTGTAACGTTCTTTTGCAAATCCTCTTCAGACAATTGAATGAGCAACTGAGATTCAAAATCATATCATATAAATACATAAATAATTAATCAATTATTAACAATCATGATATTGACACACAATTAATACCAATTCGAGATACAAATCGATCACTGTATGACGTCCAAACTCATTGATGAATGCAAATAACGTCAATATTAACTGCGATGTATTATAAACAATACTGTACGCTTAGTACGAGATTTTATGTCTCACCAACGTTGATAATATTCGAGTGTCGAAACACTTCCGCATCACAGTAAGCTGGATCTTAACTGCCTTGTTTTAAAGCTCAAGTTTGTCTACACATCTACAGCCAGCACTCCAAGCGAAAACGTTGCAAAATTAAAATCAGTGGCATTAAATTTTTGTCTTTAATTCATGGCACTTTAGGTCCATTTAACTTTGACGTTATTGTTTTTCGACTCTCGAATTCTAGCGACGTTGGTGAGACGGAAAATCTTATACTAAGCGTACTGATATTACTGATATTAATTGTGTCTTATGTAGTTCGATCTCATTCAGAACTTTCAGTCATTTATTTTCATCATAAATATTCGTTGGATAGATCTATCTATGTTCTATCTATTCAATATTAATATGTATGAAGAGCGAGCTAACTACTACGACTAAAATGAAATCATAGCACAAGCCATTGAATTATAATACTAACGTTCGAATTTCTATTATCTACAGTCCATTACTGCCAAAAAACCTTATAGCTAATCTGGTAGTCCATAAATGGCTTCCGTGTTATTTTCTGTGAGTTAATATACAATGTTATGTAGTTTGGTTTCAAGAATTCTAATTTACTGAAGAATAAAATAAACTAGATTATTTCTGTATCACTTATCCACGCGCTTACAAATGTGAATCGGGCCACTAATTCCGTTAAGAGTCCCATTAGAAACCCATGTTTATGTTATACTTTATCTTATTGGTTGAAATTAGATGCGCGTTCGATTCAGTTAGGTGGTTCTACTAAAATGTACTTATTGGTAATAAGATTTCAATTTTATATTAGGTACTAGATAATGCCCGCGACCTCGTCCGCGTGGATTTAGGTTCTTGAAAATCCCGTGAGAAATCTTTGATTTTCCGGGATAAAAAGTAGCCTATGTCCTTTCCCGGGATCCAAGCTATATCTGTACCAAATTTCGTCAAAATCGGTTGAACGGATGGGCCGTGAAAGGCTAGCAGACAGACAGACACACTTTCGCATTTATAATATTAGTACTACAGTCTATCACTCATATCATCGCATTAGCATTAAAATATACTGTTATAAAAAACCTTATGGCTTCTGGTATTCCATAAATAGCTTCCGTGTTATTTTCTGTGTAATATACAATGTTATGTAGTTCGGTTTCAAGAATTCTAATGTACTGAAGAATAAAATAAACTAGATTATTTCTGCATCACTTATCCACGCGCTTATAAATGTGAATTGGGCCACTAATTCCGTTAAGAGTGCCATTAGAAACCCGTGTTTATGTTATACTTTATCTTATTGGTTGAAATTGGATGCGCGTTCGATTCAGTTAGGTGGTTCTACTAAAACTAATGAAATGTACTTATTTGTAATAAAATTACAATTTTATATTACTTACGTATTACTTTCGGAATATGATGGCAATTTCGTATGCGTAATTTTCTATGGAACTTTGAAAGTCATTTAAAACTTTTATTTTATCATCATGATCAACCCATCGCCAGCCCACTACAGAGCACAGATCTCCTCTCAGAGTGAGAAGGGTCTTGGCCATAGTCCACCACGCTGGGCCATTTGCGGATTGGTAGACTGCACACGCCTTTGAGAACATTATGGAGAACTCTCAGGCATGCAGGTTTCCTCACCATGCTTTCCTTCGCCGTTAAAGCAAGTGACATTTAATTACTTACAACGCATATAACTCTGAAAAGTTAGAGGTTCGTGCCCGGGATCGAACCCCCGACCTCCGATTAGAAGGCGGACGTCCTAACCACTAGGCTATCACAGCTTATTTTATCGGAGTTAATAATTCTAAAGATTGATTCATTTAAACTAGCTAAGTACCTACTATTAGTCGTCGGCAGGGATTTAGTATGAAAAGTCTTACTCAAATCAGACACCAATTTCTGCAATAGAAATTTAATAATCACAAGTTAAAATTGGAAAAACAACGCCAATTTTGTCATAGTTACTTCAAGGTGAATTCGTAAAAATCAAATATATACCTTATCACATTAGGCTAGACAGGTATCACTCAAAATATCTGAAAATGTAATAAAACAATAACGCAACATCGATGTTATTGTTGATAACGATAACAAAATGTGTTATCGATATTTTATCGATATCAATTTGCGGGTAATCGTCCTGATGGCGCCAGCTATTTTAGAATTCCGTAACGATAAAATCGAAGTAGTTTTGGTAGCTCTCCATTATTTAAATGATTAATTGAAAATCGCACTTGATTTATTTACTTAACAATATTTTAATGACGGTTTAGATAAAAACCAGCCCAGTGCGAGTCATCGTGCACCGAGGGTTCCTTAATACAGTCGTATTTTTTCGACATTTGCACGATAGGTAAATTAAAAAGTATTATGCATACAAATAAATAAATAGGTATCTGTCTTAGAATTTGCAGGTAAAGCCCTTTCATAATATGATACCCCACATGGTATAAAATCTCACTTTGGTAGTTCAAAATAAGTAAATTATACTACTTAATTATAAATACAGAAGAAACCAGCTTTACTCACGTTTTTATAACGTCGACTAATTCAATTCAATTCAATTCAAATTTCTTTATTGCGAATATGGGTAAACAGTGGAGATTTTACAAAAACAAAAAGGTACAGCCAAATTCTGCCTATTAGCATGCAATATGTTATGATATACCTACCTAACAACGTGTACATAGTTTTCATAAAATTAGTCACACAGTCAATTAGTTACACACAGTCACAAAAAAAATACTAATTTCAATAATAGTATTACAAATGTCAAAAATTAAAATAAAACTAAAACTTCTCTACAAGGTAATCATTAATCGAATAATATGTATTTTCTAACAGTAGTTTTTTCAGTTTTAAATAAAGAAAGTTCTCGCGTCTCAATTATATATTTGGGCAAGTGATTATACTAGAGAGACCCAGTGGAGAAATGAGCGGTTCTACTAGAATGGAAAGCCGGTTTCTTCTATATATTTTATAATGGAAATCATTCACAACACTTTAAACGTCAAGTACTTACGAATTATTTGTTAATTTTAATTTATTTTTGTGATAACACTTCCAATATATTTTTGGACCAAGTGGTCCAATACGATGTCAGAGGAAAAAATTGCTTTGTTAAACCTACTTCTCCAACTGCGTTGCTTGTTGGCAATAGGTTTCTTGACTCAAGTAAATTAAAAATCAAATTCCAGAAAACCTATTACCAAGTATTAAAGTTCAATGTCGACAAGCAATAAAATCGCGAATTCGCATATAAAGAATCCGCTACCGGGTCTCGAAAGACCGCACTTATATTTGCATTACGTTAACGAAAATTATGTTTTAATGGTAAAGCAATAAAGTTCAATTTTTATTGTTATCTATTTAATGTTGGCTTAAGACATTCCTTGCCATAAATAGTGTTGGTTTAAAGTATCGACGCCGGCGCCTGCGTCGTCTTGTAATGGAATCTTGCCTACGTTGAGTTTTGTTTTTCGTAAGGTGGTATATACATAGGTGTTTCTACAGCCTATACAAATATCAAAAAATATAAATAGAAAAGGTGACTGACTGATCTATCAACGCACAGCTCAAACTACTGGACGGATCGGGCTGAAATTTGGCATGCAGATAGCTATCACGACGTAGACATCCGCTAAGAAAGGATTTTTGAAAATACAACCCCTAAGGGGTGAAATAGGGGTTTGAAATTTGTGTAGTCCACGCGGACGAAGTCGCGGGCATAAGCTAGTAATGAAATATTATAGTACTAGGTTTACTATAGAATACCACCATTTTGTAACCTACAAATTCCATATTTGGGCACCATTAAGAATGGTATTCCATAACTAACTGGGTGACTTTCGCTTAGTTTTTCAATCGCTAGTAATTATGTAGGTTATCGCTAGTAATTAATTATGTAGGTCTGTGCCTACTTCGGCATTTTCAAAACCGCCTTTACTTTTTCATAAACTGTAAATGTGGGATCTTTCTACAATTAAATAGGTACCACAAGCTGCTGTTTGCATTTTGTTTAATTATTTCCCATTATTAAAGGTTATTACTTTCAAATGTCATAGTAAAAAGAGAGTATTCATTTGACTGAAATGTCAAGGGAATTTGACTTTTTATTGCTTTATGTTAGTCCTTTGTTTAATGGCGAAATTAAACACTTCAACTGTGGGAGTTGAAGTTGAATTGAATGGAATTTTTATAGAATGGAATTCAACAAATTCTTGATCGTTATTTTAAAGTCAAAGTCACGCAGTTAGTTATGGAATACCATTCTTAATGGTGCCCTAATATGGAATTTGTAGGTTACAAAATCCTAACCTGTAATTAAATTTCTTAACCTTTACTAATAGTTACATCCATATTTCATACACATGATAGATAGGTTGGTACATAATTTAAAAACAACAGAATAACGGTTAAAGATTTCGGAATTCTTTATTTCGGAGGCTGCAAAATAAAACTTTCATCTGATTTCAAACTAGAACGCGTCATTCGTTTCAATGATTTTTTTTTTGCGTATTTTTCCAACGGAATTTTTGCCAACGCGTGGTCAATGGCCGATAAGTGCGCGCCATAGCCCGCAGTGTAAACATCGAGGCAGGCGTCAAATGTTCGATCAACCCATAGCCGGCTCACTACAGAGCACGGCTCTCCTCTCAGTATGAGAAGGGTTTGACCATAGTCCAACACGCTGGCCAAGTGCAGATTGGCGGACTTCACACACCTTTGACAATATTATGGAGAACTCTCAGGCATGCAGGTTTCCACCCGATGTTTTCCTTCACCGTTAAAGCGAGTGATATTTAATTTCTTAATCACGTTACCCATGTAATATTTGACATATCGTCGATTCAGGATCAAACCGAGAATTCTTTCACTCTATTCACTCTGAAACGTAACGTGCGATTTACTCCTGTCATCTGAATATACCCTTATGGCCCATATGTAGCGGTAAAGTTAGTGTAGTTGAACTCTCTTATCATCCAACACTAATGTGCTACACGATAGCTGGCAGGTTTACCCATTACTTACTACTTACCAGTTAACTTTAACTGATATCAGTTATGTTGCATTTACGATTACAACTAAACTTAAACTATACTTAGCAAAGAAGATAAAATTATACTTAACGTTGTGATAGCAAAATAATTTAATATTCGCCATTAGAAAGGTTACTTAGCAGAAATCTGTGATACTAGGTAAAGTAATCTACTAACTTTGTATAATTTAATTACTTTCCATTCATAGAGCAAAGGTCTTGAACGTGCTAAACACTGACCTCTATTAATACACGCTGGATCTGCGATTGCCGACTTGTTTTTGAAGCAACTTAATTATCGCCATTTTTCAGCGGACTCAGAACTAAATGTTAGTATTGAGACATCAACACAAAGACAATTTGACACAAAGTGTCAATTTTGATTCCCGGTACGCTCAGTGGGGCGCTTCGAATCGGCACTAAAATTACCTTACTGTCATTTTGTTGTGCACACGTCTTCTAGCGTACATGTTTATGTCCATTTCAGTGATGCTAAATGAAAACCTGTCATCATTGATGTCGGAGGAATTATATACCTATCAGGTGTAGCGATTTGAATTATTATAGGGACTCTCTATAGCCTGCTTCGATATATTTTAAGAGCCCGCTTCATAGAAGCGACAACTCGTTGGCGGGTGGAGCCTAAAATAGTATTATTTCCATAGATGACGGAAAAAACGTTATCTGTAAGTGTCACCTTTTCCGGGTGAATGAATTTTGCTTGAAATACTTACAAGATTTTTTAGTCAAAAACGCAGAGTGAAAATTTAAAATCGACGTTTGGAATTACGCCTAATTTTGGCAGAAGAAAACATTTTTTTTACACAAACTAAAGACATTTTAAATGATTATGAATCAAGTGTGACATGAACTTGTTAATTTTACAATTTTCTAGTTTCTTATACTTATAAGTAGTTTACTAGATGATGCCCGCGACTTCGTCCGTGTGGATTAAGTTTTTTTTAAATCCCGTGGAAACTCCTTGATTTTCCGAGATAAAAAGTAGCCTATGTCCTTCCCCGGGATGCGAGCTAGCTCTGTACCAAATTTCGTCAAAATCGGTTGAGCGGTTGAGCCGTGAAAAGCTAGCAGACAGACAGACACACTTTCGCATTTATAATATTAAGTATGGATTAGTATCGATTTGCGCACAAAGTTGCCTCAAAGTTTGCTCTTGAAATGAGATCCTCTAGTAGTTATTAGAGACTAGAGGTAGAGAGAGACTAGAGGAGGACAAGAGAGGCAATCGTAACACTAAGCCATATACGTCGAATCAATAACAAGTAGGTACTACTAGTTACATACCTACAGCACGGAAACTCGCTCGGTTCATTAAAAATAACGAATGGCGAATCCAATCGACCACCGCAACCGTGGTTCCGTGTTACCTTTATCTAAATGGGTGATGACTGGCAATTTTTTGGGGTTTAGTTGGCGTACAAATTGCTACTTCACGGGGTGGCACTTGGTAGTATTCCCAATTTATATTTCACAAGGTTTCCCATTGCAATCAGGGTCGCAGCCGTATGAGCAATGGTAGGTATACACTATACAGCATTATGCTGAACTGGGAACTTTTTTTAGGAAGTCAATGGGGCCGATTCTCTAGTACACAATCTCTAAACTAAACTAAATTAACAGGTCTAAATCTAGTGCTTTCCTTTTCCGCAAGCAACATTATGAAAGGGATAGCAATAGATTTAGACGTGATATTTTAGTTTAGTTTAGAGATTGTGTTCAAATGAATTAGCCACAATTGGCACCGATTCTAAGCACAACCTAATTTTAGAGTATTCGCACCCTCTTCTTACTATTGTAATATGAAAAGGACAGAAGCAGTTTGACATTTCTAAATTTAATTTTTAGATGGTAAAATCCGTGATTTTAGCACGCACTCGCGAACCTACTACTGTTTAAATTTGTATTGTGCACTAAAATTTAGAGTCTTTAAATGTGAAAGTCATGTTCCGTTCCTTTTTAAGCATTAGTAAAAAGAAAAGGATGCAGATACTCTAAATTTAGTTTAGAGAGAGACTAGAGAATCGGGGCCAATTGACGTTATTTCTAGACTAACCCTATTTATATTTATTTTTCAGGTAAGTTTCCCGCCTAGTACCTACTTATATGATGCAAACCTAGAATTGTGGTAAGTATTAGGTATCTACTTACAGCCTAATTAATTAGAGAGTAAGTACTAAACTATTATAAAAATAGTATAGTCCGTACAAAATGAGAACTCACTTGCCATTTAAACTCTATTCTTCGACTGTCATGTCCAAAGCACGGTTCACCTTTAAAATAAGGACTAAATTCGTACTTTTGGCATGACAGTAATGATACATAAAATTAAAATGGCAAGTGAGATCTCATTTTGTACGCATTATACCTACGATATTCTTCAGTATCCGTCTAACAGATTTTTTTTTTTAAAATACCGAACATAATCTATTCCACACATAACACGACGTCTTCATAGTTAAATAAACAAAATAATTTATCTTGCTAAGCCTCTGTAACGACCTTAGCTACACATATTCCGAGTATTTGTGGATGATAACTTCATTTGTTTAAGTTCCCGCCCAAACTTTTTTGTTTAATATAAACCCTTTTACGGTAAGTTCAAGGTGGGCTTTTACACGTGTTATTTGAGCATTGTCTTTGGAATACATATTTTGAACATTTTCTTTCAATTTATACAGGGAGTAATAAGAATGCTGGCAAAAACGAAGACAGGTTAGTACTGATCATTACTTATACGATACCACAAAAAAAGCGAAAAAAAAAACCTATAATTTTGTAAAAAAATACGATATATTGCAATTAAAACTTTTGTCTGACGCTAGAGGTCAACGAACGTTGCGTAAGTAAACGACTCGGAGTCAATACCGTGTCGCAGGCGGGGCATTGACCCGAGTTTTGCACGCTACCTATGACCTACCTATACCTACATTGCGGGTTTGAAAAATACTTCGAAATACTACTTGAAAATCACTAAAACTACAAAATGAGGAAAACGGTCAATGGTATTTGGATTGTGTTTAAGTAGTATAACAATAACGCCAAGTTTTTGCTAGCATTCGGGTTACACCCTGTATTTTTTCTCTTCAATATTTCGTTAAACAGCTTTTTGAGTAACTGATGCTCGCGACTTCATCCGGTTAGATTTAATGAGTTTAAAAATCCCGTGGAAAAACTTTGATTTTCTGGGATAGAAAGAAACCTATATCATTCTCCAGGTCTTTAAACATGGAAAAATCACGTCAATCCGTTCACCGTTACTCTTTCTTGTTGTTTTAGGGTTCCGTAGCCAAATGGCAAAAAACGGAACCCTTATAGATTCGTCATGTCTGTCTGTCTGTCTGTCTGTCCGTCCGTATGTCAAAACCACTTTTTTCCGAAACTATAAGAGCTATACTGTTGAAACTTGGCAAGTAGATGTATTCTTTGAACCGCAAAAAGATTTTTACACAAAAATAGAAAAAAACAATAAATTTTGGGGTCCCCAATCCCCATACCTAGAACTGAAACTCAAATTTTTTTTTTCATCAAACCCATACGTGTGGGGTGGGGTGTAACTATGGATAGGTCTTCAAGAATAGTTTGCGCGAGAGACACTTCCAAAGTGGTAAAATGTGTGTGTGTGTGTCCCCCTGTAACTTTTAAAATAAGAGAATGATAAAACTAAAAAAAATATATGATGTACATTACCATGCAAACTTCCACCGAAAATTGGTTTGAACGAGATCTAGTAAGTGGTTTTTGATTTATCGTGCAAAATGTCGATAAAATACGATTGTACGATGGAACCCTCAGTGCGCGAGTATGATTCGCACTTGGCCGGTTTTTTTTTTAAATCAGTGTCTCTTTGGGATGGTGTAAATGGTAAGGATTTTAACGATACTCCATACATACCCAAAGTTCAGGCATTTGGAAGTTGTGGTGGAATAAAGAAACTCACATAATAGTAGGTCATTGTACATACAATATACATGAACCCTAAAAACATTACACTCCTTTTTTTGGGCGTGTTAAAATAAGAATAAGACGTGCCATTCTCAAGCTGTTACTGAAGCTTCAAACATAGTAATTTAAACTCAGTCACGATCCAGTAACATTGAAAATAGACTAGTTCTAGACTTCTATTCAATTACCCTTTACATACACAGCCTCTAATAAGTCCAAGTGATAGAAGCGTAACCATAAATCTTCCTAGAGAAGGGTTTTAACACAATTCGTGACTCTAATGACGTCGAGCCGTGCACAGCGTTATTTATTATGCGGGGTCCATACCAGGCGCATCAATTGGGTATTTGACTACATCAAAAATAAATTATTTCCCAGTGATTACTAAATAGAGGGTCTTCCAAAATACGTAAAATCCACATCCTTTGTTGGTTTTAAGTTTAATAACCATTTTAAATTATCGATAAAACTAAAAAAGCACGTCAAATGATTGTGACGTCACACACCGGTATTTTATATAATCTCGCATACTAAGCGCGCGTTTTGACGTTTGATAAAAAGTTACTGATTTGACTAGTTAGTTAGACTACGCGAGCCAACTTGTGGACTTTCCGGATCACATTGCCTTGGCCGGGCCTCCGTTTGGGCCATGCAGTAATTGTAATTTTTTGTCGGTAATTGCTATCTTCAATCAGGTAATTTTTTTGGACGCAAATGTGAATTGTTGGACTAGCTTGTTTCTAGGGTATTCTTAAATAAGCTGTGACATTCAGTTGTTTGAATGAATAAATTTAAATTTCCTAAAAAGCTTACGAGGCATTAGGGATTTCTCTGGTGCTTTGAAATCACTTAATCTCGCCTGGTAGCCCAAACACTAGTTATCTCGTTACTAAATTAAAAAATAAGATTGCGTATAAAGATGCCTAACGGTACGAGTCGGCTCGGTTCGTCTGTGAAGCCAGCCTCACAGTTATTACAGTTGTCGCACAAGCTTCTACTCTGTGTGTGAAAACGGCTGATGTTCAACTACAACCGTACGCACCGTGGGCTGTGATGTTGGATAGTGATTGCGTGCCAGGCATCGCATCTGCCGCGCGGCCCGTGCGCCTTGTGTGGACACGGCTAAAGTCCAGCCGTGCCCAGTGTAATTTATTACAGTATCGCCTCGCTCTGTAATTGTACTGTAATTCCTCACGCTTCTTCCGTTGGAATACATCAATCATCGTCATTTGGCGCCTTGACCCTCGCTCGCCGCGATTTGGTTGTTAAATAAGGTTCTGTCTTTACTTTTTAACTTTACATCTCTTATTTTGATTACTTTTTTAGGTACTAATTTTATTATAATTCTATAAGTGCCAACTATGTAGTTCTAAATGAGAATTTATCAGTATGTACCCATATTATAAAAACGAAAGTGTGTTTGTTGGTTGGTTTGTCCTTCAATCACGTCGCAACGGTACAACGGATTGACGTGATTTTGCATGGGTATACATAAAGACCTGGAGAGTGACATAGGTTACTTTTTATTCCGGAAAATCAAAGAGTTCTCACGGGATTTTTAAAAAAACCTAATTCCACGCGGACGAAGTCGTCGGCATCAGCTAGTTAGAAAATAGGAAATAATAAAAATATTTGACACTATCTCTCCAAGTTTATTATCATGTGAAGATAAAATAGTTTAATATAAAAGTTTAGAACTGCAACAGGTGGCTATCCGATACATACAAAAGTTTCATGTGCCTACATATGTAGTTTGGTTTACATTCTAAGTTAATTTACTTCTATTTAGTTGGATGGTGTCATTTGATTTGTTATTAAATTAAATAATAAAAGAAACACTATAAAGTAGTATATTATCCTTTCTAAAGAATAAAGCCTGAAATAAAACAATGCAATTAGCAGTGACAGCAATCGAATCGTAACTTTTAACAACATAGGTACTTAACGTATTACAGAGAGGTACTTTCAACACAAAATCTTAGAGACTTACGTAAAAACGTGGAAACAATTTGATACCTAATCAATAAATCCAAAAAGTCAATTGACTCGTCAGATGTAATAAATTTCGTAACGCATTCAGTTTCATAAGCTTCTCTCCGCCAATAATATCAGATACAGTGAATCAATAAACAAAAGTTATCGCGAAGCTATAATAGTCCAAGAGCTGGTTTCATTTTAAGGAAGTACAGCTGCTTGAAGCTGAAATATTGTACTGTCCGTGAGTTTTGCAAACTAACAAAGAAATATCTGATACGATACCTGAACCGATTCGTGATTTAAAAATACTTGATGGTAGATTCATTTGACGATTTAGAAGCACTTGTAAAAGTTTATTTTAATAAATATAATCTTTCTATTTCTATTGCTAAAGATTGACCAGCCACATATTATTTCGAAGCGCTTTTCCGCTACATTGTAACATAATACCTATAATTTACAACAAAATCAATTGACCTGCAAGCCGTGTCCGCAATTAATTTTGCTTAGTCCGAAAAAGTTTTTAGTGAAAGGTCTTAAGGTTCATATTCGTCAACATTTAGGGCGCAATGAAACAGCGACATAATATCTGCAAAAACTGCTGTTAATAATATCAATGAAAGTACCTTTTGTCTCTGCCATTTAACTGACGACTCTTTGATGTCATGTGAAGTCATCGTGGCTTTAATCAAGTAAGTAGTAATTACTTATTACATCATTATTACTTACTAGCTGATGCCCGCGACTTCGTCAGCGTGAAATTAGGTTTTTTAAAAATCCCGTGGGAACTTTTTAATTTTCCGGGATAAAATGTAGCCTATGTCACTTTCCAGATTTTTATCTATACCTATGCAAAAAATCACGTCAATCCGTTGCACCGTTGCGACGTGATTGAAGGACAAACCAACAAGACAACAAACCAACACACTTTTAATAGGTATATTAATTACTGTCATGTCAAAATTACGAATTTAGTCCTTATTTTAAAGTTGAACCGTACTTTTAACATGACAGTCGACGCACACACTTTCGCATTTATAATAAGGGTACTGATTGACAATCAAAAAGTATACTCTGTAACTTGTCAGAATGTTCCACCAGCTCTTTGCTTATAACAGTGGGCAAATTAACAATCTTTAAGCTTAATTAGAAGCGGATGTTAAACGTCACAAACAGTTTCGTTAGAAAGTGGCAATAGACCGAAGCGAAGGAAAATTTATTCAATTTCTGTTGTAGAAATTATAGGGCCTTTGCAATGATATTAGAAGGGCCTTTGGATGTAGAAGGTTATCTCTACTTTTAAAGCAAAATTACTCATCTGATTTCAAAAACTGTAGAAATAAAATGACGTGATTTTTTATAGCGGTAGTTTATGGGGCTAGAATTCATTAAAGAGAATAATTAAAAAAAATCATGATTTCATAGAGTGAATAATGATGTCACAATCCGTAAACTATATTTTTTTTCTATTTTTTAACATAAAAATAGAGTGATTTCTGCGGGAAAATATTTTTTATGTTAAAAAATTGAAAAATGTTTGTCGTTTACGCCATGTGACGTCATTAATCACTTTTCGTACAGCGTGACTAACAGTCCAAGACCCTACATATTCTTTCTAATTTGAAACTGTTTATATTAAGACTTCAAGATAATATTGTATTAATAGGTAGATGATGGCTTAAAAAGTAGGTAAAAGTTTCTCCTTAACATTGACTATCGCTAGATCAGCAGTCACAGATTCTAATTAAGCGAGTGTCTATAACAAAAGGAAGATGAAAGTGTCTGTATAGTGTCGATCTAATCATAATCGATTTTAATCGCTGGGATTTTATTCTAAAGGTTTATTAGTGTCTACTGTCTATTAACAAATTAGGTTTTAAAGGATAGCTTAAGGTTTGGACACGCGCGACGCCAAGCCCGTGCCAGCGACTTTTTTTTAAAATAAAAATGCCGAGCAAATGTGCAGGCAGGATGATTTTATTTTTAAGTGATTACCGCCGCCGATTTTTACAAACCTAAATCCACGCGGAACTTTAAGTGCTAGTGAACTATATTTCTAATCGTTACCAATTACCATGTTGCGCTTTCTGAGTGACCAAGCCTTTACTATGGACTATGGTACTCAGCAGTATATCTTATAATGGAAGATCGAGATCGTGTTTAATGCCAGTTGAGTGAGTTACTCGATTCTTTTAAGCGCACTAATAGAAAGTAATGGTTGAGCGAAGGTTAAACGCGATAAATCTCGCCGCCATACAGATCGATTGCTTTCTTTCTGTCGACACGAACAATCTCGACATTCATCAATTAATGAAATCGAAAGTGACATAACATAGGCATATTGCGTGCCTATCCCTTCTCAGTTATAAAGCCGTTATATCGAAAAGGGTCATACTCACATGTAGTGGCGTGCACGTTATAGAGGCATAAAAACACTGCTTACCCTAGTGCTAATAGCTCAATGCTTATTTTTCATCGTCACTAAATAGGTACTTCATCATAATCTTGTACCTATATCAAATATTTGAAAAGAGCAACCGCCGAGTTTCTTGCTGGTTCTTCTCGGTAGGAAAGGCATTCCGAACCAGTGGTAGATGCATCCGACTATTCGTAAGTACTTGTAAAAGTTTATTCGAATAAAAAAGATTTTTTTTTTTAATTTAAGAGATGCTTTGAACTCTACTGCAATTATTGTGGTTCTTATTAGAACCTTAATAAAAATATTGAGTGGGTGGATGAGGAAGGTGGAGGATCGTGCGTGGTGGCGTGCTCTTGGGAAGGCCTATGTCCAGCAGTGGACGCAAACAGGCTGATTGATTATTAATACCTACTTCTATTAAAAACCGGTTGCCTCCTCATATGTTTTTATCTCGATACTACAATAACAATGCTAGACGTATGATAATGACCTGGCCATTATACAAGTAGCCTTGAATTTGAATAGTGCCATACTGGTATACGATACGCTGCAGCGCGCTGGTACAAGGTCGATTAATGGGTATGATAACATCTACGCATCAAGCTTTCGCAAGGCGCCACATCAATTATTTTCAAAACAAAGAATAATTAGTTAAATGTATCTAACCGGTACGCAGTCTCTACTTCAGAACACGTCTGCTCTAGGCCGTCGGTTCTGCGACAGAGATCACCTGTTCACTACCACTTCATGTTGCTGAACCTATACCCAGCGCAGCTTCAGTTGAACACAATATGAACTTTTATTTTCTGAGGTACCCTACAAAAATGTTGTTCTAGATTTTACTTTACCAATGTCTCCACGTGATTCAATAAATCAATCAGTCAGCCGGTTTACATCCACTGCTGGACGATCCTCCGCCTTCCTCATCCACCTGCTTCCCGCTTCTTTCTTAAGGTCGTCAGTCTAGGGGGTTGGAGGTCTTCCCACGTGATAAATAATATGTATATGTACGGTACCCATACCAAATTATTGACGGTCGGTCCCTTATAAAAATTGGTAGTGAACTTGCTAAGTGTAGGTACACAGGCTCGTTTTTAAGGAGACCTATTTATGCATACGTCGCTTCGATTACTTACGACACGGGCATGAGTGCCGAGATCAAAATCTTCAAGTAATAAACATCACGTTTTATTACTGGGGAAAATATAAACTAAATTGGGGACGTTTAAAAACTTACCATGGAATAAAGAATGGTTTTATAACGACTTTTTACCTTATTAGGGTTCCGTACCTCAAAAGGAAAAACGGAACCCTTATAGAACCACTTTATTGTCTGTCTGTCTGTCGGTCTGTCAAGAAATCCTACAGGGTACTTCCCGTTGACCTAGAATCATGAAATTTGGCAGGTGGGTAGGTCTTATAGCTGGCATTCGGGGAAAAATCTGAAAACCGTGAATTTGTGGTTACATCACACACAAAGAATGTGGTCATGAACTAACAATTAGTATTTTCAATTTTTGAAGAAAGATAACTATATCAAGTGGGGTATATGAAAGGTATATAAGGTAAGTAAGGTATATAAGGTAGGTAAGGTATATAAGGTAGGTAAGGTATATAAGGTAGGTAAGGTATCTGTGCATTCTAAAACAGAATTTTTGTTTATTTTATGCATCATAGTTTTGAAATTATCGTGCAAAATGTCGAACGAAACAATACGACTGTAGTACGGAACCCTCGTTGCGCGAGCCTGACTCGCACTTGGCCGGTTTTATAATATATGGAACCCTTCGGAGTTTCTGGCTTCTGACACGCACTTGATCAGTTTTTTTGCATCATACTTGGCTGCTTTTCACCACGGCTAATTCTTTAGCATGGGCTTAAACCAGGGCTCTACACCTACCTTGTTTGCGCTTTCGAAGCCCATAAATGAATAATTCAAACCAGTTACAAGTGTACAGTAATCGATTAATTAGACCTAACTGTTGCCTTCGCATAAGGAAGGTGGTTCTACGCAGCTCGAGCCTGATCAAGTTTAGCCTATTAGTTAAACACGACAAATCTATTTGACCCTATATACTCGTAACACTGTGCTTGCTCAGTGGCGTAGCTACCTAGGCGCAAGGCGGGGCAGTGCCCCGGGGCCCTGAAGCTCAGGGGGCCCTCGAATCCTTACCAGAAAATCTCGATCGAACTAAACTTTTCAAAATTTCTCCCATTTTCAAAATAAATAATGACAGGTTGCAACCTGACTTCGAAATCGAAAGTTACTAGGGAATTCCCCTAAATTCTTTCTGTGAATGTATTTGTATATTTAATATTTTTACTTGATAAAACCTAACCAGTTTAGATAGCAGTGGGGCCCCATTTTTTTATTTGCCCCAGGGCCCTTGGTTACCTAGCTACGCCACTGTGCTTACTCGTCCCAATAGCAGTCCTTTTGGCTCCCAGTTGATTCAGTAATTATGTGCCTATAAAAAAGCATTA
Organism: Maniola hyperantus; assembly: GCF_902806685.2. Lineage (NCBI taxonomy): Eukaryota > Metazoa > Arthropoda > Insecta > Lepidoptera > Nymphalidae > Maniola > Maniola hyperantus. The sequence continues at coordinate 2,461,698 of NC_048546.1, read as the reverse complement.
AGTACCTATATCTGCGCATACAAAGCGCTAAACGGGTAGAAATCCGCTCTCGTTATTCTGCTAAAGTCGCTGATAGGGTAGGTTTAAGGAGACTATGAGATTTCTACTCTCTGACGTGCGATAGGCACATAGACCACAGTACCTACTACGTAGCTAGACATGACGATACGTGCATGAGATAAGAGGGTTCATAAATCTCATAGTTATCGTTATCAGCTAGAGAAAGCTGTGCCCGATGCGGTGCTTAGCGTGTATGCTTGAAAATGTCCCCGTTCATATACTTTATTGCTTATGGGGTGATAACTTGAAATACCTGACCCTTTTCAATAGCTTCTACGTAGAGATACTATTCGTCGTTGTGAACTATAGATGTCCACACCTGGACAATAGACATAGGTCTCTTGTAGGACTTCCACATGCCGCACGTCTATATAACCCCTCAGGGGTTGAATTTTCGAAAATCGTCCCTCAACGGATGTCTACGTCATAATAGCTATCTTGCCAAATTTCAGCCCGATCCGTCCAGTAGTTTGAGCTGTGCGTTGATAGAACAGTCAGCCAGTCACCTCTTACGGATGTCCACGACTGCATGAAATTTGTTTCAAATGGTTAGTACTGTTTTTTTGTGAGACGAAGATATTTTTGTTTTAATAAAAAATAGCTTATGTCTGTCTCCGGGATAAAGCTAAGAATCTCCGATCGGTGATAGTCATAGAGTTATAATACGAGATAGCCACATCACTGGTGATAGTAGATAAAATGCCGGCCTTCTTTTCGGTAGGTTCGGGGAGCAATCCCAGGCTCGCATGTCTAACTTTTCGGAGTTAGGAATGTGCGTTTTAAGCAACTAAATATCACTTGCTTTATCGATGAAACCTGCACGCCTAAAAGTTCTCGATTGTGTTTCTTTCAAACGTGTGTGAAATATGCCTATCTGCACGTGGCCTGCGTGGATTATTTGACCTAAGCCCTTCTCATTCTAAGACGAGATTCGTGCTCAGTAGTAGGCCGGCGATGAGTTGATGATGAATTGATGATCTATGTGCCAAATGCAGAGTTTGTTGTGGGCTCTTCTCAGATCCGGGTGCGTTTGGAACCCTCGTAGCTTTAGTTTTAAGTTTGCGTAATAATTATCACCACTATATCTACAAATCCAACAACTGACAATCGAAAAGAGTAATTTATTACCTACTAGCTCATGCCTGCGACTTCGTACGCGTGGATTTAGATTTTTAAAAATCCCGTAGGAACTCTTTAATTTCCAGGGATAAAAAGTAGCCTATGTCACTCTCCAGGTCTTTATTTATACCCATGCAAAAAATCACGTCAATCCGTTGCTCTGTTGCGACGTGATTGAAAGACAAACCAACAAACCAACAAACAAACACACTTTCACATTTAAAATATGGGTACTGATTTTGAATAAATCATTTGACTTTGACTTTGACTTTGAAATGTATGGTTCAGCGCTAGGCAGTAAATAGGTAACAAACATACTTATATTATTAGTATGGTTTATGCAAATAACTATTCAATAAAGCACAATATCAGCCGTTCTGAATAATAATTGATATATTTTATCTTATAATTACAATTTATTCCGCGCAGATATCTCTGTTCAAAGCATAATCGTTATTTATACTGCACTGCATTTCTTAGACCTGTTGAAGGCTACAAAAATATATTTCACTTACTTATGTAGGTATGAGTTAGACATAAATTAATAATGGGTTCCGTATAGTATTAATTCCATTTCCATCTAATGAAAACGTATCAAATACTTTTGTCCATCAAAAAATAAAATTTCAACAAAAGAAATTCTCGATACTTCAAAGATATTAAGAACAGTGGCCCTACCGCGGTTGTTTGACAGCTACAATGGCACAATCATCTCTGATTGGTTAATGCTCGCTCACTATTGGCCACAATGCATTGTTGCAACAAGAATCGCACAAATTCAGCCAATCAGAACAATTGAGATTGTAATAATGATTGATGCAGGTTTTAGACAATCGCCCTACTGGTTACATTCGATGAAATTTCAGTATTGAACAAAAGAGACTGGAAAAAAAGCGTTTTGCTAGTTTATAATATTGTACAACGACTTTACTCTAAGTTATCCAACGCCTAGCCCAAACTCATGTACATAGAAAGTGCACAGAGTTTGTACCTTTATATTGTAGACAAGGAATAAGGCCATTTTTTTAAATTCCTTCGGGAGAGTTGCCGGCGGTGGTCGCTAGGAAATTAATAAAGCTGACTTCCATTTAGCGATTTAAACCTTTGTGATAATTAATCATTCATTTAAAGTTAGTGAATAATAGTTGGTTGTAAATTCAACTCTAAAGTCAAAGTCTGTGTACGTTTTATATATTACTCCAAGGGAACCCTAAAACCTTGCGCAGACGCACCCAATGTAAACAGTCCCTACACTGTTTGTTAAAGGTATTTCTGCCGTTTCTTTGTAGTTTTATTATTTTTCTTATTCTGGATTTGTTTTAGGAGCTGAAATGTTGACCGGAGTTTATGCGTTTACTCGGAATTATGATTAAGCTTTGCTTGTTCTTTATGAGCGGAAATCGATCGTGCGTTCACCTGTGGCTATTTGCTTACAAGTTGAAACCAAAGCTTTATGTTAAAGTAAGTAGGTAAGTATATTATACCTTTAAACTGGCGCATCATAAGCAGAGGATCAGATTTTATTTTCTTATAATTACAGAACGCTAGCAAAAACAAAGACAGGTGACACTACTGATGAATACTAAAGATGGGCGTTATTGGCTATTTACGGCAACGGTTAATCAACAGTTACTTAGTTTCAATACCGATATTGTTAACCGTTGCTGAATATCGGTATCAGAGTTGTGTTTCAACTAATTTAATATGCGCAACGCGCAGCGGTTTCCGTAGTAGTAACTAAGCTAGCTGCCGTATCAATACCGTCTGTATAGCTAGCGCGCGCATATTCACTAAAATAAAACCAATTTTACTTTCATGAATATCGTGAAGTAATCACAACCTTAAGTTCATAGCAGTAAAGTTTAATTTGATCATTGACATAGGTCAAACTATAGTGGACGCCTGCACGAATAGTTTGCCACAGTCCAGTTAACCAAAAACATTTCATGAAGATTGATAAACCAAAGAGGACCTTATCTCTATTACTCTAAGGCTAACTGTATTTAGAATGATAGATCAAAGTGTAATGGACAAGTACTTGTACAGTTAAGCCTTAGTGAAATAGAGATAAGGTCGGCTTTGGTTTACCAAGTTCTTAGTTACTAAGCCGGTAGCCAATAACCGCTCCTTCTCAGCTTTCAGTGAAAGAAAGAAAGAGAAGGCATAATTATTGCGTTTCTAGTTACCAAAAAACCAAACAATGCATTGTCAGTTGCCAGTTGGCAGTGTTGCGTTGTCAGGTGGTTCGTCATAGATGATAACTGAAAACCGTTGCTAGCTACGACAATAACGCTACGGTACGCTATAGGCACGGCAGCGGTTTTCAGTTAAGTTAAGCTATAGCGGACACATGTCTAATGAATACTGATATGATAACACAAAAAAAACGCGAAAAAATAAAATAAAAATCCTATATTTTGTAAAAGTTCACGATAAATTGCAAATAAAATATCTGAATGACTATTACCTGCCTACTGCCACTTCAGCTTGCTAATAGTTAGGGCTATGTCAGTGACCTTGGTTCTCCTGCGGATCTCCTCATTTCGGATCTTATCCCTCAGGGAAACTCCTAACATAGCCCTCTCCATAGCTCGCTGAACGACTTTGAATTTGTTAACAAGGCCGTTTGTCAGCGTCCACGTTTCGTACCTACTCATACCTACTATATTCATATCTACTCGTATTATACCTAGAAATATAACTTATGAAGCCCTAATTTAGGAGAAAGTAACTCTCGAGACGGGCGTCCCTTAATAACATCACACGTCAATCGTGTCGACACGAAGACAGCCAATCGGAAGTGTCTGGAATCTCTTCAGATATAACGTCTTAACTGAGATCTAGCTATTATCTACACGCAAGGTTTTGGTCCTAAGGGCACGTGCTAAGTTTATGTACCAGTAATATGACATGACTTTTCACACAGTTATAATACAGGGTGTAACCAGAACGCTAGCAAAAACTTAGCGTTATTGTTATACTACCTAAACACAATCCAATACCAATAACTATTTTGTAGTTTTAGTAATTTAGTATTTTTCAAACCCGCAATGTAGAGCGTGCAAAACTCGGGTCAATGCCCCGGCATTGACTCATAGTGGCCTACTTACGCAACGTTCGTTGACCTCTAGCGTCAGTCAGATGCTGATTTATTTGCAAACTTTTACAAATAAAATATCTGACTTAGCGTTATGGTACGATGCCGTGTAGAAACCAAAGGGGCATGGGTTTATTAAAAACTGTCATACCCCTTCCAGGTTAGCCCGCTTCCATCTTAGACTACATCGTCACTTACCACCAGGTGAGATTGCAGTCAAGGGCTAACTTGTATCTGATTATTAAAAGTTAATAGCGCACCAGTGTAGTTAAATCTTTTGAGTGCTATACCTATTTTACTTTTATTAATTTAACAGACTAATTAAATTAGCTCCATAATTAAGTTATTATTAATACTGAGTATGAATGAATATTACGGTCATACAAATTTTAATCTAAACGAATATGACCATTATCACATTTAATTAAGGGTTTTAATTGCTTGTTTTAGGTCCCACCCACCAACCACCTACATTTAACTATTAATTACCATCTCGGAATGACGCAAACGAATTCTATCCAATATTAATCTATATCGAAACCCAATTCAATATCCTGTAAATGTGTAATTGAAATCCATTATTTATGACCGATAATACAAACAATTTCAAACTCTATAAAGTTGTACGTAAAGTTGGGTTTTGATTGTTGGCATGTGAAATGTGAGATACAGAACAAATACAACGGTGTGACAAGAAATGGGCACAGTTTATAGAACCATACGACTTTGTTAGCGTGAAACTGTGTTATAAGTGTCGCATATTGCTATTGCGCTGGAACCATATCTCATTAGAATCTAAATAACGTCATTTTGACGTGTATTCAAGTAAAAATATACTATCAGCTCGAAACTGCAGTCTAGTGCTGACGTCACTAAAATGGCGGCCACGCCCATTAGTAATTTACGGGACTTATATTTTGTGCCACTGTTATTATTATTATTGGTTTATTGTTTAGCTGAAATAAGTTATTCTGTGACATGTGCATGTGGCAATGAAATATCGTCAGATCCAATCTCAAAAAACCGTCCAAGTGCGAGTCAGACTCGCGCACTGAGGGTCCCGTCATCACCAGCCTGTGGACGTCCACTGTTGGACATAGGCCTTCCCTAAAGAGCGCCACCACACCCGGTCCTCAGCCTTCCTCATCCAGCCACATAAGGGTTGAATTAATTATCCTTAAATAATTGAAAATGGTAGAAAACTGCTACGCATTGGCGGTTCGAAATGAGCCTCGTTTGGTTAAAAAATATTGACTTTACGTCTCAAAAAATGTGCAACCTTATCCCACGATATTACGAATTGGCCAATAGGCTACTGTTATTGCAAACAAACCCAAACCACCGGTTATGGTGCGCGATATGGCGGACATGGACATGGACACAGAACAACCGTGTACGAGCCATCTACGGAGGTGGCACCCGCTCACCCGTGCCACTCGTGACAGGTACTTATTATGTGCCGCAAAGCCGATTTCCGTGTTACCGATAAGTGAACCAATGTTCCGAATGTCTATCTCCTATACATAGAAAAGACTTGATCTGTCAACGCACAGCCTAAACCCGCTAGAGTTAGGAAAGGGGAAGGACTTGCACTATTTGAGTTTGAGCCCATAACAAATGTTTTTGTATCTCGTTAAATTTTTAGTTATAAAATTGTCCGTAGTTCTTGCCGGCTTCTCTCAGTAGAATTTACATTCCAAATCGTGTGGTAGAGCCATATACGACATACGTATCATAAGAGACACTTGTTGTCCTACATGAAAATAAATGGGTAGGTACATTGCAGGATAGACATTGGGATCCCAAGGTGCTGGAATGGCGACCTCGCAGCGGAAGACGCAGTGTTGGAAGACCCCCTACTAGGTGGACGGACATCAGATGAGTCGCAGGGAGCCGCTGGATTCAGGCGGCGCAAGACCGTGGCGTGTGGACGTCCCTACAAGAGACCTATCGTGTGTAGCAGTGGACGTCTATCAGTTGATGATGATGATAATGGTGATGATGACGCGGCAGAAAATAATGTACTCTGGACCTTTAGAAAGAGGTAGCCATTTTGTAGAGCTCTCTGTCGTTGAGAGCGACAAAACGTCACATAGGTATGAGTTACAGAGACAACGCTTTACAAAGCCGAATTGTCATTCTAAAGGCCGATGAAGGTACATTATTTTCTGCTGCGTACTGTAAATTGGTTAATCTACACCCATGCTTTAAATCCTCAATAAAAGATTCTGAAACAGTTAGCTTATTGCCAACATTAAAACACACAATATCTTAATAACCATTAAAGCATCCAAACGAGTGTTATAATTGTTGTACTGTATTTCATTATAACACTCCTGTGAAAAAAAGACAGCGCTATACTGCTGGCATAACGAGACAGATTTATGCCAGCAGTATAGCGCTCTCTTTTTCACAGGAGTGTTATGTGTATTATTGGTGTAGATAATGTCTTGTATGCAACTGTTGATAATTAGGTATTAAAACACTCAAGTCATACTATTATCACCGATATTATAAACCGACTTTCGTGTTTTAATGCCCCTCTTTATACAACAGTTGCATAAATAACTATTGATAGTCTCCGTTGAGATTGGCCAAAATACCGAGAACAAGTTAAAATAAAGAAGCATTTAACCTAACATTCAACTCACTGACATTCAGTTTCCCGGTAAACATAAACAAATTCCCGTTTAAACATAAACAAACATAAACATTTAAACACAATGTTTCGGAAGCCCTAATCCCCCAATAAAACAGTCGGACCGGATACGGCGTCTCTTTGATAGACCGGCCACGCTAATCGCTCGCCCCAACCGTGACGAATTATATCCCTATCCAGCCTATCACTGGCTTATCAAACTGTACATACATATTATGACAATGTTACCGTTTTAAGAATTCCGAAGTCTAGGAATAATATCTAAATTATAAAAAATATTTTCCCGCAGAAATTATCCTATTTCTATGATAAAAAATTGAAAACAATTGGGTAATTGCCTAGGACAAAAATAAATGATTTTTCAGTGATTATTAAATAGAGAATATTCCAAAATACGTAAAACCCACGTCCTTTGTAAGTTTTAAGAGATAACCATTTTAAATTCTCGATTAAACTTTTAAAAAACACGTCGAATGATTGTGACGTCACATTTCAGTATACATTCTAAGCGCGCGTTTTGACGTTTGATAAAAAGTTACTGATTTGACTAGTTGTCAAATACCGTATTGTCGTTTACGGATTGTGACGTCATTATTCACCTTCCGTACTGCATGACGTTCATGTTAAAAATAAATAAAATTCATGATTATTTTAAATTATTCTCTTTAATAATGAATGCTAGCCCCGTCAATTAATAAACTACCGCCATGCAAAAAAATCACTTCATTTTATTACTACAGTCCAAGACCCTATTCTTGATATTTGAACAACCTTACCATAATGTTGTCATCTATAAAAAAAACTTTATGGCATTTCAACACTTCAAAATAAAAGAAACTGCAGATTAAACACCTCTATCCTCCATTAGAAAATCGTATGCAAATTTTCCAACAAAGTGTAAAAGTTCACACCAAGGTCAACGCTAATATGAGAGAACTATTTGTAAGACAGATATGACCCGCAAAAGCTTATCTGTCATCACTAAAATCTCAATTAAAACGATATATGTGAATGTCACGACCTTACGAAACAAGTTACACTGTGGGTTCAAGATCCCAGGACCGCCAGATGTTACTTATTTTCTGATAAACAAAATGTGTGGGATATAGTAGTACTTTATATTCTTCTTCTTCTTCTAGTGCCAGTGTAGGTTGGCAATCATTATGGCTAACAGGCAGCCATAGAGTTTCCTGGGAACAAGTACCTAATGTGGTGGTTTTCCGTTGCCTTCTACATACTTGCTTGCTAGCTTTTATTTCCTGAGTGTAATACTATAAAAATTAGGACTTTATGGTAAGATTAAATATGTTATTTTTTTGTAATTTTTTGTAATTTTATAATTTTTTGTAAAGGCAGTGTCTGGCAGTATTGAATCACTACCCATATTATTATAAATACGAAAGTGTGTTTATTTGTTGGTTTATTGGTTTGTTGATTTGTCCTTCAATCACGCCACAACAGAGCAACGAATCGACATTATTTTTTGCATGGATGTAGTAAAAGACCTGGAGAACGACATGGGCTACTTTTTATCCCGGAAAATCAAATAGTTCCCACGGGATTTTAATTTTAAAACTTAATCCACGCGGATGAAGTCACGAGCAGCTAGTATTAATTATGAACAATGTTTTGTACATACACAAAAATCAGCACTCAGATTTTCAAGAAAAATGAGCAATATTTTTACGTACCTTTAGCAGCTGATACCTATAAACTGACCTATAATAGGATACACGTAGGTACGTTCACAGCGCACTCCAACACTACTCACCCACACATTTAGTTTCTCCGAAAATAAGTAGGTAAGGTCTGGCGGTCCTGGAATCTTGCTCTATGCGATTACACCATCGAGCAACCGTTGAATGGCCCCTAATAAGTTATTTGATATGACTGGACGGCCAATGATTTATTGTTATAAACGCAATAACTCTTCAGAGTAATATTTCTTTACCAATGTCAGGTTTATTGTGTTTAATAAAGCAATTACTAGAAGTTCGTTAGATGATCCCATGACTTGATATTCTTATTTTACCATCGCCGGCTCTCTACAGAGTACGGGTCTCCTCTCAGAGAGAAGGGTTTTGGCCATGTGCGTATTGAACATTGATAGACTTCACACTCCTTTGAGAACATTATGGAGAACTCTCAGGCATGCAAGTTTCCTCACGATGTTTTGCTTCACCGTTAAAGCAAGTGATATTTAATTACTTAAAACGCATATTTAACTCCGAAAGGTTAGAGGTGCGTGCCCGGGATTGAACTCCCGACCTCCGATTAGAGACCTCCTAACCATTAGGCTATCATAGCTTTCCTTGCCTTTACTCCTGCTTATTCGCAGAGGAGTAAAGGCAATTCAATTCAATTCACAACTTTTAGGTGTGCCAACTGAGCACAAGCAAGGCGTTATTCTTGACAACAATGCAAACTAACCTTTATTTACTTTGGCATAAAGGTGCGCGCGCGTCCTTTTGAGTCTCAATCACGTTTTATTTTCAGGTTTTCAGTACACCACTTTCAACATTCCTTTCATTTCGTGTACACATAGTTGTGTATTGAATGCACTTTGTACTATTGGCATAGAAGCGTTCATTTGTATTCTACTTGTACCCTACAAATAAATCAATTTGTTTGACATTTCATAATATGACACAGTGTAAAAAAGACGGCATACCAAGAAGGTAAAAATATTTTTGAAGCAGTCCCATCCTTCCCGTTTTCGTTCATTGTCAGCTGATCAAATAATTGTATTATTCCTAGTGCATTACTAGTGCAGGTTTCCTGCAGTTTATTTTCTCAAGTTGTTCAATCAATATTTATTTAGCATTTAGCTGAGTCAGGGCCTTTTTGTTGGCACAAAGTTGTAAAAGGGGGTACCAGAAGTGAATTTAAAGTCAGACAGAAAAGCAGGGCATTATAAACTATTTTTGGAGTAGTTATTTGAATGTCCTCTCTTGTTAAACTTGCGCGCAGATATTAATCACACGCGTAGAGGCTTATCGAGAGGTTTGCTCTTTGAATACTAACCTAACTGTAATATTAACTTGATTAGGGCACAAAATTACTATTACAACCAATCAATCAAAATGGCGACCTAAACACAAAATCATTTAATAGTCGGTTGAGTCTCGCGTCAGAACGAGACTAGTTTAAAATTCATCAACCACCCGTATTATTTTATACAATCGACTCAAGATGGCTGTCTCGGAATTAAATAGAACACTTCCATTTAAAAAGGGCGCCAAATACAAAATGCGATAACAGTTGAATTATTATCTAAGTTAGATTATTTACCTATTTTCTGTAAATGTATAATGTGTTTGATATAATATATTAATTGGATCAAAAAATAAAACAAATTCTGTTCTATTCGTTTTTATTCATTGAAATACGTTCCTTCCTAATACTCCGTGCAAACAGAAACTATGGACATACACAGTGGCGTGCAGCTCATAGAGGCATAAACGCACTGCTTACCCTTATTGTAATAAGTCAATGCTTATTTTTCATTTTAACCTGCTGTAAAATAAGTTCATACCTAAACGCATACCCTGGCTTGAACTCCTGTGCACGCCACTGGACATGGATAGGTTGTCTGCTTGGAGTTGGAGAGAAATAGCTTGAATGTTATTTGGTACTTTATATAGAAAGAAAGAAAGAAAAGACGTTTATTTTCCAAACTGTGCCACACATCACATCTTATAACTAAAGGCTGGTTATTATAATATATATGCCTCACGCTCTAGGATTCAGTGCCTCTTTATAATTGGTACGCTGATAACGTCTACACTATACGTGTGCAGTAATTGGTATAAAGTGATCGCACTTGAAGCAATCGTTCTGCATCTAATTGATTTTATTGGGACCTCGCGAGCATGGCCGATACGTATGCAATGGACATTGGAATGTTTATAAATTGTCTAGTAAGATTGGATTGTGTCTGATTGGTTTACGTAGACTAAGAATTCATAAAGTGCAAAGATGTGTTTAATGCAGGCTACATAACTATTAAAAAATTAATCAAGAAATTCATTTTCTTTAAGGGCCCGCTATCACTTGAACTATGAAATTCTAAAATAAACTATGTTCTTTAACAATTCTATTTGTATAGTTTTGGTAACAATCCATTTATTTGATCAAGCATAAAAAAATTATAAATATCACTCTAAATTACTATAAATAGCCACGCAATGGCTTCGTTCGTAAGGCCGTGCGTAATTTTGTAAACCTCTCTTCTTAAGCGTATAGCTTGTGCTAGGAGTAGGTACTATAACAGTGCAACGGGTGGGATTTGAACCACCGACCTTTCGGAAATCAGTCCACTCCTTAACCGTTGAGCTATTGAGGTAGGAACATTGTCCCGTCTGTTTCAAATATGAAGTTTTAATATCTTCAATCACCTAGCTTGTTATGGCAAAGGGTTAAAGGTTTGGCCTTTACGAAGATGTACGTAATGTACGGACGCACAGACAGTGTAAACTTTCTTCATGCATGTTAACATTATAACAGTGTACAAAATTAATTGCACTTTACACCGATTTTAATTAAGGGCCATGTATTTTGAAAGGCACTTTAATAATTCAAATTTAAATTTCCTACACGTGTGGGCAACACAGAAAACCTGGCATCTGTCACCCGTCAGTGGAGGTGTGACAGCGCGCGGGAGTAAAAAGAGGGACGATATAAAAGTAATTAAGGGAGATATAAGTACTAGGTGATTAATTAAGCTAGATATAAACTAAGTGGATGTGACAAGTGTACCTGAATATAAGACTGTGGACATTGGAACTGCGTTTGATTCATATTAGGGTCATCCCAAGACTAATAAACCCGGATTGGAGGTTAAGTTGTTTATATCAGAAGATTGGATGTGATTCATGCCCAAAAATGCGGGTCTATCCTGGAAGATGTTAAAAGTGCCTGTACAAGACGCATAGCAACATATTTATTAGGTACTTATATCGGAAATTATATGAAGAAACCTACCTGAACGAATAACAAAGTGAATATGAAATACATACAAACTGCAATGGTGCTACACTATTACTTTGGGAGTACTTGAGTAGACCTGTGTCGAGTTGGAGGACTTGTCTCCAACGCAACTACTCAAGAGATTGGTTTGAGGAAAGCACCTTATACTGTCTGGAACAAGCAGAAGTACGTAGGTCGATGGGTCCAATGCATCCATAGGTTGTATTGAAAGCGGTGAATCTGTGTACTTACCTTCTTACAGTGGATGTTCATTAAAGCATGGGTGAATATTAAGAGTGCCTAATGTAAGATTACTGCATCAAAATACCTAAGTAGGTATTTGATAAGTCACAATATTACCAATTGATACTTTTAGAACAGAGTAAGTGAAGGCTATAATTATTAATAGTAAGTAGATATCAGCATTATGACTTATTTGAGAGTTCAAAGTAAGGGATTATAGTTTTATTCTGACCGCTTTAATGGATTATTATGTAGGAACATACCTAGCCCAAGATTTGATCTATGAAGTTATAAGTAGTATTAGTATTAATTTCAAGACTGGATGCAACGCACCGTAGTACTAACACCTTGTATTTTAAAATCGAAATAAGGTAATAAGTGATATCAAATACTTTAAACCAAATAGGCACCTACCTATATTAAAGTAGAATCAAGAAAACAATTAGATTATTATGTAGGTAAGTACTTGATACATGAGCTAATGTAGAAATAAAAAAGTAGAGTTTATTTGCTAGAATGTGGTACAATTTGGTCGTAAATCTGTTTTGATCTAACACATTCAACCAATAACTGAGTGTGCAAATTATTACCTATAGTACATTATCATAGCATAATAAAATGTGAAAATTTAGAATGAATAATATCTACTTAACTCATTTATATATAACTTTATCTATCTAGGAAGTAATGTTGACAATATAATTTTATTCAAGTCTTAATTTAAATCATTCAACAATCATTTTAAAAAAGAAATATGTACATGTGCTTTAGTTAAAAATAAAAAATAATAATCTTACAATAACAACGGTCATATCTACATCAATGGGTCAATCAATGGTTTTAGTGCAAAATTTGGGTTATATACAGGGGTCTGATATAATCAAGTAGGTATGTACTTGATACTGGTGTCACTTAAATGCAATATTTTCGAGATTATTCAACTGTTACCATTTTTTTCATGTTCGACAACTTTTCTGATGATGTCCACGACCCTGTGACCCCGACTTGACGATGAGGTCGACGAATGTGAGATGAACAAGTGGTTTTGGCCGGCATCTGTGGTGGAGAAGTGCACATAACCTTCAAGTTGTGATTAGAAGCAGTCATGTACCTGCATGGATCGGATAAGAACACAGTAACTCTTTGTGTGAGGCCTGTTATAATGATACAAAAGAAAAAAAGCCATCCCTGCCTGCCTCATTATGATGGAGGGTGTAACCTCAAGGTATTGTTATGTAATACAGTAATAAGAAGGTAAGAAACATCTGAATACTACTATGGTTAATTGAAGCAAATCTAGTTTACCTAGTAACTAAAATAAAGTCTTAAAACTTTGAATTGAATAGTCTCAATATGAGTAGTTACTCTTGTTTAATTAAATAATTACATACTTAACTATACACATAGTAATATTTTAGTACAATTTAAGGATAGAATGCCTGAAATATGTGTCAGGTGCATGTGTTTTCATAACCTACCATTTAATGTAAGATTTTTGGATTTGGGTTTATGGTAGGCATGGTATGGTTGTGAGAATGATAGACAGTGATAGGGAGACTAATAGAGTCGATTGCTAGATGCACCCATTTAATACCTATCTACCGACTGAATAGTCTGTATTATGTACTGACAGACATAGATCAACCCGCAGGCCCTGCATAATCAAATATGATTTGAGTTCTCTACTAAGCTACTACTAGACACAAAGAAAAGATTTTGGAAAATTCTACCTGGGGTGGATCAGCTAATAAATAATTAATTGGTCCACTAGATAAAGTAGGTAACATTGAACCTATTTTGAATCTGTAGGTTTACTTATTCGACCAAATTAGAGTTATTAGATTACTTTGAATACCTAGTAGGTATAGGGTATGAAATATCAGGTTTGAATTAATCTAACTATGTACATACCAGAAACAGAAAGACATACAACACTCATGCTCACGAAAGTAGCCATGTGGATGTTGGAATTTTATTTGATTCTTATACCAATAAAATTTATATTAAGTGCTAGTATGTACTTTTGTTCCGCTTGCTCACCCTTGTGAAAATTATAAATTACATTGGCTGCAACTACCATTTAAGGAGAGGTGAGGTTATGAAAGGAAAATGAATTGAATCATTATTATATTAACCTAAAGTGAATTTAACTGATCAGATCAGATGAAAATAAATAAATGGAATTGAATTAAAATATTTATTTATCAGCATAACAGTGGTTCTTTCAAATGTTCTTAGAGTTTTATAATTAAAAAGGTAAAATTATATGGGCTATCACATTCATATAAAGTCACTAGTGGCTGACATCCTCTTATACTAATAGATGACATGCATTCGTGATTTTTAGAATTCGGAAAATAACAATAATAATAAAATAAAAATACGTTTCCACTTCTCATGCTCGTAAGGTTCTATTTTACGCTGGCTATAAGAGGACTAAAGTGCGTTTCATGCTGTTATGCACAAGGTATTTATAGGTAAACAACAGTCTCTCTGAATGACATATGGATGAGAAAGAATGTATGTAATTTCTATGGTGCCAGTGAACTTTTGCACTTGTATTGAGGTTGCGACCTATACCTACAAACTCATTACAGCACCCTCATTTAATCCCTACTCTTTTCGATCAATCTATAGATATGTACTTATAGTAATATTATTGTTACATTTCCTCGCAATCGAAGTGAAAAGCAGTGTTTATAACTCTGCTCAAGTGGCTTGTTTGGTGCCCTTGTTGTACAATCTGCTATCATAAATCAAAGCCTTTAGGTACTTACTACCTCGGAAAAACACGCACTGAACAACAGGTTAACTACCAAGTACATCATATTTACTGTTGTTATTATTGGATTGGCTTACCAACTTAATAGATGATACTATCTGCTGTAATAATAGAAATTCGAAAGAAATACTAAGTTACGAAGTTCAATTTTTATGTACGAGTAAAGGAAACTTTGAAACATGTGTCTCTAATAACAAAAGAGAGTTACGAAGGTGTTATTAAATGAAGTGGCAATGACTGTGGCAATCAGTGGCGTGCAATTCATAGAGGCATAAAAGTACTGCTTACCCTAGTTGAAATGACCAGTGCCCATTTTTCTTTATGACCTGCCATTCAGTAGGTCTATATAAGGTGTATCTAAGGCCTATCTTACTAATGCTTACCCTGGCTTCGAACTCTGTGCACGCCACTGGTGGCAATGTTATGTATTACAGGGTCTGGACTGTTGTATTTCTTTATATAGCCTACTAACACATAATTTTATCATATCGTTGTTTATCGGGTATAAATAATACACGAATAATTCGATCTCTGACTTAGGTTTAGATCTGAAATAAGAAATGAAATTGTCAGTATACAGAGAAGTGTAAATCTTAACCTTGCAAGCCCCATCGGATAAATAGTGGAGAAACGGATTCCCTACTTTTACTGCCCAAATTTTGACTAGCTATTTGACTTTGGAAAAAGGAGCTTATGAGATGCATATTTTTACTAAATAAATAAATTATTAATATAATTATTATAAACAAAGACGGATTGCTCTCTTGTGTGTGTGCCCTTAATTATATTAAAATTTCAAACGAGTTGCACAATTATTATCACTTGCAGACATTACACGTAGGGCGATTGTCTAAAACCTGCATCAATCATTATTGTTCTGATTGGCTGAATTTGTGCGATTCTTGTTGCAACAATGCATTGTGGCCAATAGTGAGCGAGCATTAACCAATCAGAGATGATTGCGATCGTGACATTGTAGCTGTCAAACAACCGCGGTAGAGCCCACGGTGAACTAAAGATGTTTAGTACTGTAGATACTCCACAAATCGTTGAGAATATCGATTTGAGTATTGAGTTCAGTAGTCTCGATAACTAGTCTTTCAAATCATTAATCAAATTACTAAAAGCCATAAAGCAAATTAAGAAGAAGATTAATCAAATGAGGTATTAAGGGAGCAAACACTTAGCGGGTTTGCCATAACCGTTGACACTATAATATTCATTCTATTGACTGTACACAAATAATCGCTTCTGGTGGCTAAAAAAAAAAAAATGGTGTTTAATATTGTTATGATATAACGTGTCATTGTTATAAATGTGATTATTATTTTTAGACTCTAAACAAACTGACAACCAGTGAATGAGAGAAAAGGATACCGACTTATGTATGGACTGAGTCCTGGTGTGATAAGCGGTGATCCCTGAGAATATTAGAAACGAATACCGACTTATGTATGGACTTACTCCTGGTGCGATAAGCGGTGATTCCTGAGAATATCTGAAAAGAATACCGACTTATGTATGGACTTATTCCTAGTGTGATAAGCGGTGATTCTTGAGAGTATTTTATGATAACCTAAGGAGCAAATAAGAGAGAAGAATACCGACTTATGTATGGACTTATTCCTGGTGTGATAAGCGGTGATTCTTGAGAGTATTTTATGATAACCTAACAAGCAAATAAGGGAAACGAATACCGACTTATGTATGGACTTATTCCTGGTGCGATAAGCGGTGATTCCTGAGAATAGTTGAAAAGAATACCGACTTATGTATGGATTTATTCCTGGTGTGATAAGCGGTGATTCTTGAGAGTATTTTATGATAACCTAACGAGCAAATAAGAGAGAAGAATACCGACTTATGTATGGATTTATTCCTGGTGTGATAAGCGGTGATTCTTGAGAGTATTTTATGATAACCTAACAAGCAAATCAGGGAAACGAATACCGACTTATGTATGGACTTATTCCTGGTGCGATAAGCGGTGATTCCTGAGAATAGTTGAAAAGAATACCGACTTATGTATGGATTTATTCCTGGTGTGATAAGCGGTTATTCCTGAGAATATTTTATGATGAACCAACCGGCAAATGAGAGAAAAGAATACCGACTTATGTATGGACTTATTCCTGGTGTGATAAGCGGTAATTGCTGAGAATAGTTTATGTAATATACCTTGTCCCAATTGTGTCAAAGGTTGTCTATTTTATATGTTCCAAATGAGACATATTGTTATTGGAAAATTTAATTCATGTCCCAATTGTGACATACAGCAAGTGGAAATTTTAGATTTTGTAGCAATCGTGCCAAAGGAGGGCAGCATTGACTATAATATAAACCTAAGAATAAGGAATCAAGAATGACAAATGGAAGGTGGCAATACTAACGTAAACAATGGATCGTATTCCGGTGACAAAAGCTGGTCCTAGTAAGAACCAACAAACGAATTGGAAAACGGCTGACGAAGCGTCTGAAAAATGACGAACAATAATAGTCTGGTAAAACCTGATTCGATAATCCCGATGCGAGTGGACGGTGATCTTCAGTATGAACTTCAGCAACTGATCGGGTCGCGATGGTGACAAGAGGGAGTCCAGTTAAGTTGATGGAAAACAAGCAGACAAACTAGGTCGGCAAGTGGAAAGGGTGTATCCTTTTTATTAATAATAATAGATTTATCTACAGAATAGGGGTACAGAAGTAGATATCATGGTTGGAAATCACTTTACCTGTTCTAGCAGATACTAATGTTCAAGGGTTACTTAAATTCAAATTAAAGTTCTTATAATGGACGTATTCAGTAATAATATATTAATTATGTCTTGCTGAATTCGGTACGTAGTAGAAGTTGTATAGACCCTTTAAAGTAGATCTAAAATGACATGCTGATTGTAAATGCTAAATATCGGTTCATGTTAATGTACATCTTCGCAGTCACTCATTGTATTACGTTGATGTTTGGTGGAAACAGCACAGTACAGAGCAAATTCTTAAATACTATTTCAAGTAACATATATTCCAATAGACTATATAAGCAGTTCGCGCACGAAGGCTTGCTTACTTCACTCGCTAGGTATTAATGTATGGATCGTTGATATGTTACCAAAGCGTATAAGTACACCAATGTATCACGAAATAATTTCCTACATCTTGTCATTCATTTGTCACACACTGACACGAGACAAGCAACGGTGACCGATGCAGCAATTCACGGCTCAGCATGACGCTGGGTTGGTGCAGCGTTGGGTGCTGTCTGTCCTCAATCACCGTGTTCAAGTTAACCATATTATCATAAGAGGACGAGGGTCTCTGGCATCGTTCGTCCTTACGCGCTCAAGAATGTACAAGAATGGAAGTTTCCAGAAATCAGATTTTATTGTATGTTACATCAATTAAGTCTATAGTGCCATCAAGGACTCGTTGCTTGCGAGACAATAAAATGGGGCAACAAAACGCCGTCTGTTGCGCTCTCTATCGCACTTACGGGGCTTATGGTAGACACAGTTATGCATGCATCTACCCCTAGTGCAAGGATGATATGGGGCATCACGGGTAACGAGTTTATAATAATACAATAATACCTTGGCTAACATAATTGTGACTTATTTTGTTATATTAATAATAGTATTTGTTGTACTACAATCGAGATAGAGTCAGAGGCAGTCGTCTCAGTTATTTGAAAATATAGGATTACATTGTGCACATTGTAGATCTCATAGTGATCTGTACTGTGTATCATTATCAATTAGTGGATTCATGTTTCTTTAAATTTCTGAAATAATATTACAATCGCGGTTCTTAGCCATAGCTTACGGACGCGTCCCTTGGTTTGTTTCACGCTTTTACCTTGTGTTTTGTTAATTTATTTATTTTATATAGTTGTAATACCTAGCTGTAAATTATTAACTATTCAAATTATGTTTGGGAAGGCACTGGCCCCTAAGACACGGGATTTCCTAGTTTAGGGGTCAGGATTCCAGAGAGTTGATTACTGTACTGAGTTGTTTAAATAAATAAATATATTATATTATTATTAAATAAATAAATATATTATATTATATTATTATAATATGATTATTGGGGTCTCCTTAGAATACATTGTGGTTTGTTTCGATCTTAGTACTTATTAATAATAACAACTACATTTAACCATATTATTTATCTTGATTTCGTAGACATAGGTTCAATATTCAATAATTCAATTTGATAGGTAATTATCGTTTATTGTTATTCAAGTAGAGTACAAAATATGGTCACATAATATCTGTGCCGACATCTCTGCCTTTCTGGTCTGCAAAATTATTTTACAATCATTATTCATATACTTACCGATATTGCTTAGTATAATACTACATATATGCAATTAAAGATTGGCATATGGTTTTCTTATTATTTGTTTTACGTTACATAGTTATATTGTAATATTATTATTTTTTTCAACGGTGTCAATCAGTAGGTACCACTTGAGAATAATTAAATGTCAATTCACGATAGTCAAATTGGTAATTCATGAAACACTACAAAGACATTATAATCAAGGTCAACTCATATCAAATATTTATCAATTGTATGAGAACATTAGATTATAAGATATTCTTTTAATTTATTTTTAAGTTTAAAGAAATTATGAAGTCTACAGAAGTAGTTAGGTTCATTGGTATATTGTAGAACTTTGTGATTAATTTTGTATAAAGTGTTAGTAATGGTCAATGGGATCCAACAACACTTACCATATCTCTTAAAATGTTTATACTAGTGAAAATATTGTATTTGTGTTGCATTAGAGCATTATGTAGGATTAGAATTCATGTCATTACAGTGGTAAGAAGGAAAGGGCAAACAAACTTACTTTAATTGAAAACTGATAGTGACATGGTTTAAAATCATAGAGTACTTAGCACTCAGAATTCAAGTTGGTGATAATTCACCATCCTTCTTTTCTTTCCTCGTTGTTGTTTTGTTTAAGTTTGATTATATTTTATTCGCTTTAAATGCAATTTACCAAAGATGTTTTATAATTCTCATAATTAGTATTGCCACATTTGCCATGCAAATATTTATTCACGTATTACTAAATACAAATACAAACTTGAAGAATATGTAGTTCATAATAATATTTAAAAATTAAATTATTGATTTCACTATAATTTCCTTGTATTAAGTATTAACATAAATTGTGTTGATTTCAATATTTGATTATACTATTGTGAATTGGTTGTATACGTATATCACTAACAATAACTAGATTATAGAATTTTCTTAATATCAAGCTTAAATCAGAATGACTTATAGTATTTACTATTTACTTATCTCAGTGTGATTTGTTGTGTATTTATAAGAATTAGACTTACAGATGTTGATTGCAATGTACATAATGATTATTGATACCAGTATTTTGTAGGTCTCATTGGCACTTGTTTTGTGCACTTGTTAAATCTAACAATGTTAGCTTTGATCTGTTAGAGGAATTATTATACTAATCATATTAATTATAATATTAAGGTATTCTATGTTGCTCCTATTGAGTTATGGGTATGAGGGCATTACCCTCGGTTGGAAGGCCGAGTGGTCAGATATGGGGACATATCTGGAGCAGGATGGACGACTGTGGGCAACACAGAAAACCTGGCATCTGTCACCCGTCAGTGGAGGTGTGACAGCGCGCGGGAGTAAAAAGAGGGACGATATAAAAGTAATTAAGGGAGATATAAGTACTAGGTGATTAATTAAGCTAGATATAAACTAAGTGGATGTGACAAGTGTACCTGAATATAAGACTGTGGACATTGGAACTGCGTTTGATTCATATTAGGGTCATCCCAAGACTAATAAACCCGGATTGGAGGTTAAGTTGTTTATACACGGCAAGCAATGGGTGAATCTGTCTTACAACTTTATGTTAATAAGTTAATGACCTTTCTATTAAATCAGTAAATCTTATCAAATTTATATTTACTTACTTTATCTAAATACTAGCTGATGCCCGCGATTTCGTCCGCCTGGATTTAGGTTTTTAAAATCTCGTGGGAACTCTTTAATTTTTCGGGATAAAAAGTATCCTATGTCCTTCCCCGAGGTGTAAGCTAACTCTGTACCAAATTTCATCAAAATCGATTAAACTGTTGGGCCGTGAAAAGCTAGCAGACAGAAACACTTTCGCATTTATAATATTAGTATGGATATGGATTATTTAAATAAGTAAGATTAGTATCGTTGTTTTTTTGTTCTAAGTATTTTAAACAAAATAAAAGCGACACGGTTTTGTCAGATTTTGTTTATAATTTGCGATCTTTTAGTAAAAGTGGCATACCTTCTTTAAGTAGGTATATATTCTAAGAAAGCATCCACTTGAATTTGAGCTTTTTAGGGTTCCGTACCTCAAAAGGAAAAACGGAACCCTTATAGGATCACTTTGTTGTCTGTCTGTCTGTCGGTCTGTCAAGAAACCTACAGGGTACTTCCCGTTGACCTAGAATCATGAAATTTGGTAGGTAGGTAGGTCTCATAGCACACATTAGGGGAAAAATCTGAAAACCGTGAATTTGTGGTTAAATCACAAAAAAAAAATTAAATTGTTGTCATGAACTAAAATTAGTACTTATTTTCAATATTTGAAGTAAGATTAATATGTTAAGTGGGGTATCATATGAAAGGTCTTTATATGTGGATTCTAAAACAGATTTTTATTTGTTTTTAAGCATCATAGTTTTTGAATTATCGTGCAAAATGTTGAAAAAATAGGACTTTTGTACGGAACCCTCGTTGCGCGAGCCTGACTCGCACTGGGCCGGCTTTTTTAAGCAATTTTACAGTACAGTTAAATTGTTTAACCGGGATATAAAGGTACGAGTAGGTTCTTACTTACTGTTATCTCGGTGTGGCAACTTTATTATTTTTGCGTGGGCGGGCGGCAAGAAATGAGTTTTAATTGGTTAATTGGGAACGAAATTAAAATACGCTCAAATTAAGATCTCAATTCTTTTTGCGTAAGAGTATTAACATTATGGAGAACTTGCGAGCATGTGACGACATGAATTTTTTTAATTTGGGAATTTATTATTTCTAAATTGTTTCTAGTCCGGTCTGGTGAGAGGCTTCGGTCATGACTAGTTACCACCATACTGGTGCGCGGCTAAGCCAAACGTTTTAGAGTTCCGGTACGATGCCGCGTAGAGCCCCGGACCTCTTGAATAGGAGTACCAAAGAGTTTTAACCACTAGTAGATAAAGGTTTTCACCACTTCTGTAAATCCCCATACGATTTTGTATGGAGAATTTTTGTGGAAATATTTTGAGCGTTTGAACACAATGAAAGGGCGCTAGTCTACAATACAATATGAACAGAATCAATTAATATAGTCAATACCTTTTATTTGTAAAAAGATTTTTTGGATTCGTATTTAATGCAGTAGATAAGTCATACTTGTCTAAACGACATAAGGCGTTTTAATTGAATTGAATTAAAATGTTTTACATTTTTCGCTGGATAACTGTGGTACTTTTGTCAAATCAGAAAATTGTACAAGAGTACCTTTTGAACTAGCTTCATAATTTTTTGGGTCTCAAAATATTTTTGTTTAGTATTTTAAATCAGGACGCGACAGCATGTTTAGTAGATAGGCCCGTTAATAGCTACTATAATAGCATACTCTCACGCATGACTTGGAGCTACCGTGGCCGCGTGGAGAGCACTCTTAACTAAGAATACGTGTGAACGTAAAATCTAACTGTAAATTCATTTGCACATTACCAAATTACGTGTCATTAGAATCTACTCTCGTATAAAAACCTGTGAACATTTTAACTGTGGTTGAGTTAATAAAAAGAGTTCGCGAATAAAATGTGTGAATTAGATTAATAAAAGCTGCACAAAAATTTCAAGTCATGTCAAAAAGCGACGCGGTTTGAAGACATCAATCATAATTATAATTATTTATAACTAGCTGAGGCCTTCGACTTCGTACGCGCGGATTTAGGTTTTAAAAAATCCCGTGGGAACTCATTGATTTCCCGGGATAAAAAGTAGCTTATGGCACTCTCCAGGTCTTTAACTATATCCATGCAAAAAATCACGTCGATTCGTTGCTCCGTTGCGGCGTGATTAAAGGACAAACCAACAAACCAACAAGCAAACACACTTTCGCATTTAATAAATAAAAAATAAAAATAAATATATTATTCTTACAGATTTTTTTTTCACTGCCAATTCATAAGACCACTGGGTCAATAAAGATTCGGACATTAATTTATCAAACGGTGTCGATGATGCCCGCAACTTCGTCCGCGTAGATAGAGAAATGTTCAAAAACCCCACGGGGACCTTGTTTTTTTACTGGATATAAATCTGTTAATCCAATGTATAGTCTATCTCCATTCTAAATTTTAGCCAAATCCGTTCTGTAGTTTTTGCGTGAAAGAGAAACAAACACACACTCACATACACATGTAAACTTTCGCCTTTATAATATTGTGTGATATTAAAAAATTACCTACTTATTGCTAGAAATTATATCAGACGAGAAGGATCTCGCTAGTATCCACTCGGAAAAATTTAATTGGACGCTATGCCCACTCGCAGGCGAGTTACTTGTTGGCCATCGACGGCAGATTTGATTTTTAATAGCGTTTTATTAACTTCGCATTATGTCTTTATAATAATAAAAAATCTACTTTCTCTGGGTTTTAGTTGGAGGTGGTTATTCGGAAATAATATTGAATCTGCCTTTCTAAATAATGTAATCCACTGTCAATCAGTGATCAGTTATTTATTACTAGATGTTGACGTTGACCGCGATTTCGTCGCGTGGACTTATATGATACGATTTTTAAAATTCCAAGAGAACTCTTCAATTTCAACTCCGGGACAAAAAGTAGCCTATGTCCATCCTCCTGATGCAAGTTATCTCTGTACCTGCAGTCAGACAGACAGACACACTTTCGCATTCATAATATTAGTACCTATGGATTGGTAGGTACCTGGTAAATTCATTAAATTTTTTTTCAATTATCAGACGAGTCGCAGGGAGCCGCTGGATTCAGGCGGCGCAAAAACGTGGCGTGTAGAAGTCCCTACAAGAGACCTATGTCCAGCTGTGGACGTCTATCGGTTGATGATGATGATGAACCACGCTCTGGCTAAAGTCTCCAACTAGGTTTGTATGGAGCGAGTGTCGGAGAGACCTCTCTTAAAGTAACTACCAAGTCGAAAAAATCAGATAACGAGTTAATAAGTGCACTTATCGACCGTTATGTGCAATGTGAAAGGGATGCTCATTACAATAGAAAGAGAAAGCGAACGGCGGCTGCACTCGATCTTGCAATCACCACGTGTCTGCTCCCCGGCATTCCGCTGAGCTAATGAAAGTCATTGTTTGTGTATTTAAATTAGTCAGTAATTAACTCTACGCACTCCACTTTAGGGCCTGACCACTTTCGCTCTCGATAGGTACCTACTATTGTGTCTTAGGGCCAGCGCAGACCAAGCGCGTCGAGTGTCGGCGAGTGGAGTTGAGGGGCGGTGAGTGGTGCTGAGTAAACTGGTGCTGAGTAGAGGGCAGAGGCGCGGCGCACTGCTGAGGCTGAGATCTATAGAGCGCATTTTGACTTTGCTCAGACTTAAGATTGAGATAAAACGAGACATTTATGTGAGAGATATACCTCTGTCTCGTTTTGACTCTATCTTAAGTCTAAGCTTCAGAGTGCGCTCTATAGATCTCACCCCCTTATAATATACGGTTATATAAGAGAGAATCAGCTGTCTCCTAGCGCGCTCCTAATTAAAAAGCCCCTAGACCGCGCTAATTTTGATTAGGTATAAAAAACCGGGCAAGTGCAAGTCAGACTCGCGCACTTAGGGTTCCGCACTACAGTCGTATTTTTCGATATTTTGCACGATAAATCAAAAAAAAAAAAACGTTTTTCCCGAGACTTTTTCCCTGGGATTTTTCCTAGACTCAGAAAAGTCATCCCAAAAGATATCCCAAAGTTTTCTTACGATTGAGGAATCGTAACCGAATGTTATTTTTTAGAAATGTAGGTAAATCTGACAAGCAGATAAGTTTTTCATAGACTCTACCAGGTGCCTGCCCCGGATTCGAACTCGTGATCCTCAGATTTCAATTTCGTGGTCAGAGGTGTGCATGATATTATTATTACATCTCTACGGTTCTACCTATTAATTAGCCCCCAGGATAAATACAATCTAAACATGGAAGATTCCAATAAATTATTCCAAGGAATTAATAACTTAGCTTATCTTTTTAATGTATTCAAATGTGATATTGTATCCTGGGCCCATACTAATTTATTGGTAACATAAAACAACTAGATATAAATCAGTAGTTAATGACTTTAGAAAACCAATATCATAGAAACTTCGTTACGTTGATTTATAATATGGAATTTTTATATTATCTTCTAAACTGAGTAAGTACTTTAATGATGGGAATGTGTGTATTACATATTTGAAATGTCTTATTTGAGTTTTGATCACCAGATTACTATAATGATATACAAACATTTATAAACTTAAACTTGTTTCTAAAATAAAATGTCAACCAGTGTCCCTAGTACGAGAATTAGAATTATGTGGAAATCCTTCAAGTCTGTAGATTACAACATCGCTTATCATCATCATCATCAACCAATAGACGTCCACTGCTGGACATAGGTCTCTTGTAGGGACTTCCACACGCCACGGTCTTGCGCCGCCTGGATCCAGCGGCACCCTGCGACTCGTCTGATGTCGTCCACCTAGTGGGAGATCTTCCAACGCTGCGTCTTCCGGTGCGAGGTCGCCATTCTAGCACCGTGGGACCCCAACGTCTATCGGTTGCACGAACTATGTGCCCTGCCCACTGCCACTTCAGCTTCGCAACCTGTTGACCTATGTCGGTTACTCTAGTTCTCCTACGGATCTCCTCATTTCTGATTTGATCACATAGAGAAACTCCAAGCATAGCTCTCTTCATCGCCGGCTGAGTGACTCTGAGCTTTCTTATTAGGCCCATAGTTAGCGACCATATCGCTTATAACCATCAGCAATCAGCATCAAGACCGGGGGCTGCAGCAGAAATTGCTGAAAATTTCTGAATTATCGAGAGTTTCATTTTTGTTCCGCTTGGAGCCATGGAGTCTTAGTGCTAAAAATATTTAAGAGACATTTCAGTGCGACTAATAACCTCATCTGGTGACAGAAGGGTTGGCTCATTTTTTACGCGAAGGATCAGCCTGGATGTCCAGCGCGGATATGCAGCCAGTATTCTCGGCACCAGTCTACGCGGCTACGATTTGTGCAGTGATGAAATAAAGTTAGCTTTAAGTTTTGTTCTAGGCAATATTTTCAATAAAAAAACAACCATCAGATGAGATAGCACTCAAGCGCAAACCGGTAAACAATAAAGAATTCGCTCGCTGAGACCCTGGGATCAATCATATAACTGGACAGCCTTAAAGCAACATAATTACGCCTGGTTTTATTTTACAACACGCATAAATTCACCGCTGCATTCACACCTGATGTAAATCGCTGAGTCGCGGAGACGCAGACGCTACATTCGTTGTGCAACGAGCCACACAGGTTTTGTCCTAAAAGGCAGAGCAGCAGAGGTGTAGATATAAGTTTAATTAGCTCATCATATCAAACGCTGATAGCCTAGTGGTTAAACTTCGGCTTCTATTAGGTGGATCCGGGGTTCGTCCTGCCCACAGCCCACGCACCTCTTAACTTTTCAGAATTAATGTTATTGGTTGCTTGCGACGAAGACAAAAATGTGAGAAAACTTACATGACTCAGAATTCTATATAAAGTTATTACAGAGTTCTGGAAACAATTTTAGGAATTTATAATTTCTAAATTGTTTCTGGTCCGGAGCGTGGGAGGCTACAGCAGTGGCATAGTTACCACCATATAGGTAAAATCTTGCCGCCGAGCGATTTAGCGTTTCGGTACGATTCTGTAGATTCCATGTTACCCCGTTTCTAAATTAGACTGCATCATCTCTTACCATTAGGTGAGACCCCAGTCTCTGTTCTCACTAAACTTCAACATCTGGTTATTCAATTGGTGAATCAACAAATTCCTGAAAATCCGGCAACGCATTGGCGGTTGTTGTAATGCTGCAAATGTTCATGTGCGGCGCTAATTAGGCGTTAGATCAGGCGGCCTGCCTGATCTAATCATCCTCCCTTCGAAGACCGTTGGCACGTGTATCTGCTTCTGCGATGTCAGTCTACCGTTTTCTTAGCCGGTCTTGGGATCGCTGGCAATCTTGTTAGCGGTCCCGAAACAAGCCAACATGAAAACGCCAAGAGCAAGTACCGAACGGGCGCTCTCCCGCGATTCAGCCCATATTATAACCGAGAGGTTGGTGGGGCCATGGGAGGTGGAGGGTTGTCCCAAGCCATTTCCATTGGCCATGTTCAGATGAAGACATCTGTCTCTTCAGTGGCCATCTTATCACTTGTCTCTGGACCTGTTATTCCATGCTCTCTCATGAAGTCGGTAAAGAAAGTCACCTCTTTTTGTCGCATCGAAGAAGCTGCGTGGTGGGCTGTACGCAATGACAGTGGCCATACGGGCGGTGGCGTGGAACTTGGCGCCGTGTGCTGACTCACCGTCTCAATGCCGGCTCAGGTGACACGCTGTGCACACATTGTTGTTGCTCGTATGTAGGAGGACTTGACGGTTCGGTTATTTGGTGTACTTTTGTGCATTACTCTTATGACTTGACCTAGTTTAGACCAAGTTACTTACTGTACGAATGTAACAAATACGAAAGTGTGCCTGTCTGTCTTTCTGCTAGAAAAAAATTTCAATTAAACTTTTACAAGTATTTTGAATCGTCAGCTGCATTTACCACGCTTTCCATCTCGCTTTTTACGGCACATCCGCTTTACCACTTTCGACCCAATTTCGTACAAATATAGCTTGCATCCCGGAGACGGGCATAGGCTCATTTTTAGGGTTCCGTACCTCAAAAGGAAAAACGGAACCCTTATAGGATCACTTTGTTGTCTGTCTGTCTGTCCGTCTGTCTGTCTGTCAAGAAACCTACAGGGTACTTCTCGTTGACCTAGAATCATGAAATTTGGCAGGTAGGTAGATCTTATAGCTGACATTTGGGGAAAAATCTAAAAACCGCGAATTTAGGGTTAGATCACACAAAAAAAAATAGTGGTCATGAACTAATAATTAGTATTTTCAACTTACGAAGTGAGTGACTATATCAAGTGGGGTATCATAATATGAAAGGTAGATAGATAGATAGATAGAAATACTTTATTGCACACAAAAAAAAAATACATAACTATTACAGAAACTTAAACTAACAAAATTATTGTATGCAAAGGCGGCCTTATTGCTCACAGCAATCTCTTCCAGGCAACCTTTGGTGAAAGGAGAAACTAGATGTGTTGGATAGTACTTACACGCAATACAGAAAAAAAAAATGAAGTAGTATAATATTATATAATATAATTAACTATTTCAGTAATACATACATAACTATCATACATATACATAACTATTATAAATATTAATATATATACAAAATCCATAATAGAAATATATATATATATATAACTACATACCTACATATATTATTATAATAGACTTAACTATTATGGCATCGATAAGTATAGTTCTTTAAGACGATTTTTAAATATGGGCAAGGATTTCGAATCCCGGATATTTTTGGGCAGAGCATTCCACAGTTGTACAACATATACTGTAAAAGATTTCCCGTAGAATTTTGTGCAGTTACGTGGGGTTTGGAGTTTGTTATCTGTGGATGAGCGCAACTTCCTGTCGCGATCGGCAGCACCAAGAAAAATGAAGCGATCTTTAAGGTACGAAGGAGTGTGGGGAGCACAGAGGATAGAGAAGAGTAAGGTGAGTGCGTGGAAATCCCGACGCCGTCTAATTGTCAACCACTTAAGACGCGTACGGTATTCGGTGATGTGGTCAAAAGGTACTGTAGTGTACATTCTAAAACAGATTTTTATGCATCATAGTTTTTGAATTATCGTGAAAAATGTCGAAAAAATACGACTGTAGTACGGAACCCTCATTGCGCGAGCCTGACTCGCACTTGGCCGGTTTTTATCCTTAAAATTCAAAGAGTTCCTACGGGATTTATAGATAAACAACTTAAATCCACGCGAAGTCGTTGTGTGACTCGCGATTATGAAATCTTTTAAGATTACAACTTTATAAGCTAATCACCTCCTTGTATCATTATGGTAAGCTTCAAAGTCCCATCCGATTTTGTTCCTGACCTGTTTTACTACTTACCTGATTATTTTTACTACGCAACGCTAGCAAATCGGATACGTCAGTTTATTGGCTTCATCCGCTTAAAGCCAAGGCAATCGCCGCCCCGATATTCGTAATCGGATTATGGGATGGAAAAATAGCTTGTAAATGACAATCTGTGTCGGTATGATGTGGAAATCGGATCAATTCTTGAAAATATTCTCTTTCATCATTGAATAAATATGAATGATTCATGACAAAGTTTTCACAATCACATTGTTTTGTATCGTTTCACATGAATGGAGATTTATACAAGGAATCACTATTTTATAGATATCTCTCCCACATGGGCATCTCTCCCGAGTCCCAGATTTACCCTATTTCGTGGTTAAACGAAATATTTTAATGAATACTAGCTTCTGCCCGCAGCTTCGCCCGCGTGGCCTACAGGGAACAAATGGCATTTTCAGAAACAAACATTATAACATCAGGACGCGTACCCTGCACCAGCACCGAATAACACATAAAACCTTCCAACCCCCATTTCATAACCAACCCCACTTAGGGGTGGAATTTCGAAAAACCCTTTCTTAGTGGATACCTACTCTTTACAAAGAATAGACCCTCCAAATTTCATGTCTTTAGGACCAGCGGTTTAGGCTGTGCGTTGATATATATGTCAGTCAGTCAGTCAGTCAGTCAGGACTTTGAATTTTATATATATATGTCGCAGGTATATTGTCAAATCAGTGATATTACAATTTCATTTATTTTATTTTAATTAAACAGTAGATTGTTAATCAACTTCATTTCTCACAATTTAACGGTCTGGTTTTAGTGTGAATGTAATGCCTACGTCATAATAGCTATCTGCGTGCCAAATTTCAGCCCGATCCGTCCAGACTCCAGTAGTTTGAGCTGTGCGTTGATATATCAGTCAGTCAGTCAGTCACCTTTGCCTTTTATATATTTTTAATAAATTAAAGTATATAGTTAAGTATAATTTTGCTTTTTAAAATTTATAATTTTAAGTTGTTAATTTTTGTAAGTATGTTTATGTTAGTTTGTACTCGTATTTTAATTAGTGTAATTGGCTTTATGGCCGATCTAATTAAATAATAAATAAATAATAATAATAATAATAATAATAGTTAGGTACGTTATTAAAGGTAGGCATACATTGTCATGGGATTAGAGCAGGATGTACTGAGCCTTGGGGCCCACACTAATTCTAACAATCAAGTGCCAACGCAATAGCGGAAATGCTAATTTTTATGTGTGACGCTCACGCCTGACTCTTGCTATGAACGGGTTTAAGTAGAAGCCATAGTGCGATTCATAAGAGGAGCGGAAACGAAACATACTCAACCGTAATTTTATTTTTAGGGTTCCGTACCTCAAAAGGAAAAAAGGAACCCGAATCACTTCGTTGTCTGTCTGTCTATCTGTCCGTCATGTCTGTCAAGAAAACCTATAGGGTACTTTCTGTTGACATATAGAATCATGAAATTTGGTAGGTAGGTAGGTAGGTAGGTCTTATAGCACAAGTAACGGAATAAATCGTGAATTTGTGGTTACATCATTAAAAAAATTAAAATGTGTTCATGAACAAATCAGGCAATCAGGGTGGGGACGGGGCGCACACTCGTGATAGCGCGGGTGACGTGCGGGTGTGTGGGGCGTCCCCCCGCCTCATATCCCAATTGCCATCTCGACCTGTCGCGTACTATATTTGGTATGACAATAGTGCAACGGGTGGCGCTGAAACTGCTAACCATTCGATTTTCAGTTCGCTTCTTAAATGTTGAGCTATTGAGGCTCTGAATTTTCGTTACATCTACATATATAAAATGCAAAGGTGACTGACTGACTGACTGATCTATCAACGATTGAGCTGTGCTCAAACTAGTGCACGGATCGGGCTGAAATTGGTTAGACATCCGCTAAGAAAGGATGTTTGAAAATTCAACCCCCACGGGGGTAAAATAGGGGTTTGAAATTTGTGTAGTCCGCGCGGACGAAGTCGCGAGCGTAAGCTAATTGAAACTAACATCGCTGTTCCTTTGCCAATGTAACATAGCACTAAGCGATATAATTACCTAACGTTGGTACAGAATGAATGGGCAGACATAGTGGGCGAAGACCAAATAAGTCGCCATGACTTTTGCTTTCGTTCTGTTCATGTTTTACTATAATTTTGAGCCTCAATAGCTCAACCGGTAAAGGAGTGGACTGAAAACCGAAAGGTCGACGGGTTCAAACCCCGCCCGTTGCACTATTGTCGTACCTACTCCTAGCACAAGGGGATATTAGTCATTTAATATGGCTAATATTAAAAAAAAAAAAAAAATTTTGGACATACCTACTATGTAGGTATTATATTATAAGCTGTGATAGCCTAGTGGTTAGGACGTCCGCCTTCTAATCGGAGGTCGGGGGTTCGACCTTTAACTTTTCGGAGTTATGTGCGTATTAATTAATTAAATATCATTTGCTTTAACGGTGAAGGAAAACATCGTGAGGAAACCTGCATGCCTGAGAGTTCTCCATAATGTTCTCAAAGGTGTGTGAAGTCTACCAATCCGCACATGGCCAGCGTGGTAGACTATGGCCAAAACCCTTCTCACTCTGAGAGGTGACCCGCGCTCTGTAGTGAGCCGGTGATGGGTTGATCATGATGATGATGATGTAGGTATTTCGTATATTATGTTGTTCTGTGTGAATTTGGTTGACCGGCTAGGCCATGTTTGATGCAATAGTAAACTATATTGAAAAGATTGAACGTTGGAAAAACATCTAGAGGAAACCTGTATGCTTGAGAGTTCTCCATAATGTTCTCAAAGGTGTGTGAAGTCTACCAATCCGCAGTTGGCCGGCAGCGTGGTATACTATGGCCGAAACCCTTCTTACTCCGAGAGCAGACCCGTGCTCAGTTGTGATGGGTTAAGAATGATGAACTGAAGATAACATCTATTTCGCGACAGGTTGAAATAGCAATCGGGGTGGGGACACCCCGCACACCCGCACACCCGCACACCCGCACAGTCCCCGCCCTGGATAGCGCGGACGACGTGCGGGTGTGCGGGGCGTCCCCCCCGCCTCATACCCCGATTTCCATCTCGACCTGTCGCGAACTATGTATAATTACATATCTACTTAGCCCACCTACTACTAATAATATAGAATAGAATAGAATTTCTTTTATTCATCCAAAACATCAGTACCCTTATTATAAATGCGAAAGTGTGTTTGTTTGTTGGTTTGTTGGTTTATTGGTTTGTTGGTTTGTTGGTTTGTCCTTCAATCACGTCGCAACGGTGCAACGGATTGACGTGATTTTTTGCATGAGTATAGATAAAGACCTGCAGAGTGACATACGCTACTTTTTATCCCGGAAAATAAAAGAGTTTCCAAAGGATTTTTAAAAAACCTAATTCCACGCAGACGAAGTCGCTGGCATCAGCTAGTACCTAATAAACATAGCAATTAAAATCTAACTCTACTTAATCACTACAGAGATTAAGATTTTTAGATTCTCGTAAATTATAGACCAAGAATCTCCTATAATATAGCAGTTTATCGTACCATATATAAAAAGTGGGTCAACAAAAATGATGGGCTATCGGGTGGTCCGCTGCAGGCTACGGGCTAGATTGATGATCATTGCAGGCTTCGCTTAGACCAATGATAGCCTGCGTATGTAGAGCAAACAGACAAACAATTTAATGTTTATTGGGTAAACAAGCTAGTTTACTCCATAACCACGACTTTCACTAAAACTCAGAGAAAATTCCAATGACTTTGATCTTTATTCGTAGCTAAACTATTAAAATAGATGCTCTAAATTACTTATTGAATATTGTTTTTATTATTTACTAGCTGCCCTGGCGAACTTCGTACCGCCTAACAGTCAATTCAAAATTTTTAAATTTTTCTCTCCCTAAGAACCATCCTCGTACTTCAAGGAATATTATAAAAGAAGAATTAGCGAAATCGGTTCAGCTGTTCTCGAGATTTGCGATCAGCAACACATTCGGCGATTCATTTTTATATATAGAGAAGATTAGCCTCGATTTTATTGTTTCGCGAGGTGTGAAAAGTAGAGTATTAAATGCAGAGAGCTGTCTGTGTTGGGTGCCCTTAAGCCCCGCGCTTCAGTCAGGATTTGAGATGCTACACCCTCACTTCACTCGGGAGTCATTCTAAAGGCCGATGTTCATTATTTTCTGCCGCGTACTGTATGTAAAGCAAACAGGTAGGTATTCACAGGCAAACATATTTATTTTTGCCCAAGCAATTTAGCATTCCAGTACGATGCCTAAACCATTCCACCAACCACCAACGATGCAAGAGAGCGAACTACCACGGAATCCCAATCACTTCAGACGAGACAGTGAGAGGCAGACTGGGATCATATTATTATTAATTATTATCAACTAGCTGCCCTGGCGAACTTCGTTCCGCCTAACAGTCGATTCAAATTTTTTAAATTTTTCTCTCCGTAAGAACCATCCTCGTACTTCAAGGAATATTATAAAAAAAAATAGCGAAATCGGTTCAGCTGTTCACGAGATTTACGATGACCAACACATTTAGTGATTCATTTTTATATTATAGACTAGCTGATCCCCGCGGATTCGCCCGCGTAGATTTAGGTTTTTAAAGATCCCGTATAGCCTATGTCACTCAGGAATAATGTAGCTTTCTACTGGTGAAAGAATTTTTAAAATCGGTTCAGTAGTTCTAAAGATTACCCCCTACAAACAAACTTAACGACATTACCTCTTTATATAATACAACGGGCCGTGCAGCAGAAATCGTAATATTTTAATTTCGCCATAACTTCAAAACCAAACGTCCAATTTTAATCATTCAAAGACCAAATATTATCTCCATAAACTGTTCTTAGTGATGAAATCATTTATTTTGATAAGGATTAATAGCATGAGTAAAATAAACGCGTTTAAATGTAGTCCAAAAAAAATTCAAGATTTTTAAATAAAAAAATGGTTGCTGTGCCTCACTCGACATAGATGGGTATAGTGTGTCGCGGACTTTTTTGTAGATATTTATAAGATCTACAATTAATTAGAACATTTTATGGTTCTATCTTTTATAGTTTAGGCAGCGTACGCAAAATAAGTAACTTTTCTGGTTGATTTTTTACACCTTGTGTCCGAAAAACCCAAATATCTTACGGAACCCTATTTTTTTCCAAAATAAAATATAGCCTATGTTACTCGTGGATAATGTAGCTTTCGAATGGTGAAAGAATTTTTAAAATCGTTCCAGTAGTTTTTGAGCCTATTCAGTACAAACAAACAAACAAACAAACAAACAAACAAACAAAGTTTTCCTCTTTATAATATTATTAGTGTAGACAACGGGCCGTGCAGCAGAAATCGTAATATTTTAATTTCGCCATAACTTCAAAACCAAACGTCCAATTTTAATCATTCAAAGACCAAATATTATCTCCATAAACTGTTCTTAGTGATGAAATCATTTATTTTGATAAGGATTAATAGCATGAGTAAAATAAACGCGTTTAAATGTAGTCCAAAAAAAATTCAAGATTTTTAAATAAAAAAATGGTTGCTGTGCCTCACTCGACATAGATGGGTATAGTGTGTCGCGGACTTTTTTGTAGATATTTATAAGATCTACAATTAATTAGAACATTTTATGGTTCTATCTTTTATAGTTTAGGCAGCGTACGCAAAATAAGTAACTTTTCTGGTTGATTTTTTACACCTTGTGTCCGAAAAACCCAAATATCTTACGGAACCCTATTTTTTTCCAAAATAAAATATAGCCTATGTTACTCGTGGATAATGTAGCTTTCGAATGGTGAAAGAATTTTTAAAATCGGTCCAGTAGTTTTTGAGCCTATTCAGTACAACCAAACAAACAAACAAACAAACAAACAAACAAACAAACAAAGTTTTCCTCTTTATAATATTAGTGTAGATAAAAAAATGGTTGCTGTGCCTCACTCGACATAGATGGGTATAGTGTGTCGCGGACTTTTTTGTAGATATTTATAAGATCTACAATTAATTAGAACATTTTATGGTTCTATCTTTTATAGTTTAGGCAGCGTACGCAAAATAAGTAACTTTTCTGGTTGATTTTTTACACCTTGTGTCCGAAAAACCCAAATATCTTACGGAACCCTATTTTTTTCCAAAATAAAATATAGCCTATGTTACTCGTGGATAATGTAGCTTTCGAATGGTGAAAGAATTTTTAAAATCGGTCCAGTAGTTTTTGAGCCTATTCAGTACAACCAAACAAACAAACAAACAAACAAACAAACAAACAAACAAAGTTTTCCTCTTTATAATATTAGTGTAGATAATATTAGTGTAGATAAATAAATTCATAACTTTAATACAAAACCTGATATTTAGGATATAGGGCATCTTATCATATTAAGGTCCCAGCTGTCAGGTCCTTGAAAAGTTAAATGGCCGGATACCATATGTGACACTTTCGGTACACAGCACACTTCGCGAATGTGTATAATTGCTTAAATTTACATGATAATATGCAAATTTGTGCTCGATATTCACATATTAATTTGTAAATACATATGTTTTACATATTATGTCACGAGAAAATAACATCAGCTTGGTAAAGATATAATTAGAATTAATTAAATTAATTGTGGGAGCAACTGAAATCCTCTTGATTTAATTCGATTAGGTTGTTATTTTTATAGGTTGCTGTCGTTCAGGTGAGTTCTGTAGAGCGCACTCTGACTTTGCTCAGACTTAAGACAGAGTTTAAACGAGACAGAGCTACATCTCTCACATAAATCGGTCTAGTAAAACTCTATCTTTAGTCAAAGTGCGATCTTAAATGCATTCTTAAGTCAAACCCATCGTATGTATGTATATATGTATGTCCGTTCCTATGTCCACTTGTAACTACTCAACGGCTCTACCGAATTTGATCAATCTTACGACATTAGATCCGTCTTGGTGGCGCTAGCACGTCATGAGAGTAGTATGTGTCGCAAATGTCACACACACAAAAAATCAACATGGCTTCGCGCGGATTTGATGAGTTCCCAACGAGTCATACCCAATCGTGTAACAGTGTGACTCGTTGGGAATCCATCGAAAAAATTCCCATCGAGTCACACCCAAGCTACAGTGTGACTCGATGGGAATAAAACAATGAGTTCGCACTTCCCAACGAGTCACAGTCTGACACGATTGGGTGATGCTGATAGACAAATTATAAATCAGTGAATTCATTAATTCTTTACCTGCTATGCGCTTTTGTGTGCGGGCTGAAGATGCAAACAAGTTTTTTGAAAACGTTTTAAATTAATACTTGTTCTTTAGTCTGTGGCTGTGGTTAGACTCGGAGACCTTACGGTGGACGAGATAATATTATGTTTAATCGGTGCTTGCATCACGTAATTTGCTGGTGCCGATATTTTGTCGTTAATAAGATGGACCGTCAATACACCCATAATAAGATTTATTGCCTGTCTGCCTGCTTTACGTTTAATTGATTACATTTTAAGTTAGTTTGTTAACTTTAAATAATTTGTCAGTACTTTTGAGTAATAATGAAAAGGTTGCGGCTATAATGACTTTAGGGGATCCGGGAGAGGGTCCTGGTCAAGCGCAAACCAGTTTCAGTTTCTCCAAGCTTCCTATTTTTAGCGCAAGCCTGGCCTGGCCTTTAGGCTGTCTGCCGTATTTGAATAGAACATTATTATTCACTACCTACATGATTCGACTCGGCTTCTGCCTATTGATTCGCTAACTCAGTGTCTAACACTGAATGATAGCCACTGAGCCCATTTGACATACATTTAAACCATTGAAGGTTTCCTTCGAAAAATTATTTTAATGTCAGCAGATGCAGAGCTGCAATAAAGCAGCAACGTAGAACAAACCAATTTCAAATGATCATCATCTCAAATAATCACCGCCTCACTATTGGCACAGGTCTCCAGAATGAGAAGGGTTTAGGCCGTGGTGCACCACTCTGGCCATGCATGGATTGGCAGGCTTCACACAGTTTTGAGAAAAATATGGAGAACTCTCATGCAGGTTGTGCTCTCTCTCTCTGCAAAACTCTCGTGCAACTCACGATTTTTTCCATCGCCGTTAAATTCTTTAAAAATCGGAATGTGCATTTAAATACTAAGTACACATTAAAAGAATTTTAGCTACTAATTATTTGATATTGATCTATTAAGATAAAGTGATACCATAAATATACAAACTTAACCAACTTTACAAAAAATATACACAGGTTCTTATAAACCTGTGTTTTACCATAACATACTCAAGTGCCGATTCTTGCTCACAGATAACAATTTATATGAAAATAAGCTGGTTTCTTTTATAACAAGTTCAAAAATATATTTAAGGGGATGCAATAAAGATACAAAACTTATAACTTGTCAACAGTCGTATATAAGATATTCGACTGCACTGCAAGTTGCAAGTGTTAACATGTAACTTGATACCTTTCTTCGACAGATACGCAAATAATATTGTATACTGCTACTTAATATTGTAGTTTATGTGTAAATATTTTATTTAAAATCTTTGAAGCATTCCAAGAAAAAGTGATCTGTAAAAAATCTTTCAAAATAAATTCTCAATAAGTAATATATTTTGTAAATGGGTTATATTTTGTTAAAAGTTTATAAATTTAAATTTCAAAACAGTTGTAAAAGAATTACAATAATTCGTCTAAATAAAAAAAATCTTCGAGATCCCTGCTTTCAAATTGTTATACCTACTATTTTGTTAGTTAAATATATTACACATTAATATTGCTGGTTAATTCATACTTTATTTTAATTTCTATGAAAGTAATTGCTAAAAACCTCAGAGAAAGTATGTAAATAAGTAATTATTTTAAAATTTATAGTCCTTCAACAAGACATTTCCCGTTCCGTAATTATAATTTTTAGTGTTTAGATAAGCTTTTGGATTTATTTATTTTACTATCATACATCTTATGACAACACTTTCTCTAAAGCTAGATGCACACACTACCCTTATTATAAACTAGCTGATGCCCGCGACTTCGTCCGCATGGAATTAGGTTTTTTTTAAATGCCGTGGGAACTCTTTGATTTTCCGGGATGAAAAGTAAAGCCTATGTCACTCTCACAACAAACCAACAAACAAACACACTTTCACAATTATAATAAGGGTACTGATGCGTAAGTGTGTTTGTTTGTTGGTTTGTCCTTCAATCACGTTGCAACGGTGCAACGGATTGACGTGATTTTTTGCATGGGTAATATAGATAAACACCTGGAGAGTGACATAGGCTACTTTTTATCCCGAAAAATAAAAGAGTTCCCACGGGATTTTTAAAAACCTAATTCCACGCGGATGAAGTCGTGGGCATCAGTTAGTACCTACGTATTATAAAATAAAACAATTTTTTGTCCATTTTGTATTTGACAGACTGTAAGTAAGTAAAAACTCTTTCTTACATATTATAGGTATATATAAAAGGAAAAGCTGACTGACTGGCTGATCTATCAACGCACAACTCAAACGGACGGATTGGGCTGAGGCATGCAGATAGCTATTGTGACGTAGACATCCGTGTAGAAAGAATTTTTGCAAATTTAGCCCCTAAGGGTCTAAAATAGGGGTTTGAAATTTGTGTAGCCCACGCGAACGAAGTCGCGGGCATAAGCTAGTTCTTAGTAAAAAGCAATTATGAGGCTGGAGCACCCTCTTCTAGAAGGTAGGTATGTCTCTAATCCACAAACCATAACGTCTGTCGTGTCAGAAAGTCGCCGATGTGCATCCAACCTTAAACAAAGTCTCCCAAACAGCTTTTTTCTCACCCAACTAACATGCAAATCTGCTAATTGTTAATCTAACTTCAACTAAGCATTTTAGTGAACCTACTTGCAAACAGAGTAATCTCGATTCAAGTGTTAATTTTGGTGTTAATTAAGTGAACTGTTGGTGTTCAAATCCTAGGCGAATTTGAACCTTAAATGTATGTATTCTATCCTATAGAGGGTAGGAAACTCGTTTCTTGTGTCTAAATTCAAAATTCAAAATAAATTATTCTTGTTCTTATTCTTATAAAAAACCGGCCAAGTGCGAGTCAGGCTCGCGCAATGAGGGTTCCGTACTACAGTCGTATTTTTTCGACATTTTGCAGGATAATACAAAAACCGTCCGTCCGTCTGTCAATCAAGAAACCTACAGGGTACTTCCCGTTGACCTAGAATCATGAAATTTGGCAGGTAGGACATTTGGGGAAAAATCTGAAACCGTGAATTTAGGGTTAGATCACACAAAAAAAATTAAATTGTGGTCATGAACTAATAATTAGTATTTTCAACTTTCGAAGTGAGTGACTATATCAAGTGGGGTATCATATGAAAGGTCTTCACCTGTACATTCTTAAACAGATTTTTTTTTTTTTTTTTTAAACAAATAATAACTTTTTTTTCTAAGCGAATATACCATTTAAGTATATTGCATTCAATTAATTCGTTTTGTGATATAAATGTAACTATCTATGATTAAACGTGTAAGATAATATTCCTTTATAAACTTTAAGAGGCGCGACTTAGCCTGTAAGTATTAATAATTTAAGTTTAACATTATAATATAACGTTATATATGTTTTGTAAAATGTTTATTGATAATAAAGAATTTAAAAAAAAAAAAAAAAAAAAACAGATTTTTATTTATTTTTGTGCATCATAGTTTTTGAATTATCGTGCAAAATGTCGAAAAAATACTAGTGTAGTACGGAACCTTCGGTGCGTGAGTCTGACTGTTACTTGGCACTGGCAGATTTTTTTTACAATTGCAATCATTTTATTTCCAAAATGTTATAACGTCCACCTAATTATAGAAAAGACAATAATTACTATAGTCACGGCAATACACTACTACAAACAGCTGTAAAAATAATATCCCTTTAATACTAAACGCGTCGTGACCATAAATAGCTTCAAAGAATGCACATGTGTGTCTGTGCGTTTAATTTTACACCATGATTAACGACAAATCATAAAGCAGGTATCCTCTGCAATAATTCCTCAGGCCATTAGAATTAAACCCCTTTTGATAAAAGGTCGGTTAAGGCAGAGTTATGATGCGCTTTGTAGTATTCAGAACGTAGTTTAGGGTAGAAACACACTAACATCAATAAAAAAAATTATTCCATGACATGAGAGGTCTTGAAGTGAAGTGACGTTGCAGTTGACCTTACTTGTTATAGGAGCGATGGCCATTGGACCCGAAAGGTTCTAGACTTGAGACAGCGTAATAGCAAGGGTAGCGTGGGGAGCTTTTCTCCACGATTAACTGACGTTATAAAGAGGGTGGGAAGTGGTTGGATAAAGAAGGCTGGGGACATGGTGTGGTGTTATTTACAAGGGCAGACTTATGTTTAACAGTGGACGTCTGCAGGCTGATATGATGATGATGAAGTAAACCCTTCAATGTGATCTCATCTGATGGATATTTTAATTGTGTAGTAATTGAATGTGCATCTACCTTCATGTATTACAAATGTATATTTTTGGCACACACATTTCGTCCTCAAGTCAGTTGAAATGCAGATATAAAACGACTCGCCAAATATGAATTATGTGACAAAATGAGTACGAGAACCTAAATATGAAACCACAACAGCTGCGGAGTCTTCGCCCTTCGGATCGTAAACTTAGACAATCGCTTCTAAATTGACTAGAGTATAATAATACTTCGTGTTTTGAATTGTAGTGCTTTTATGGAATATGTAGGTATGTGGGCACACCTAAATTAAAAGTTAGTTAACTCAAAATGGGTACTGTTTCAGAAGATTAAGAACAAGTAC
The DNA here is from genome assembly GCF_902806685.2 of Maniola hyperantus. Taxonomy (NCBI): domain Eukaryota; kingdom Metazoa; phylum Arthropoda; class Insecta; order Lepidoptera; family Nymphalidae; genus Maniola; species Maniola hyperantus. Next base: position 2,420,667 of record NC_048546.1, on the reverse strand, counting down.
TTATTTCTGAATTAAGTTATGAAGCTCAATTTTATTTTTTGTCATAAATGTCTTAGAAACATAATTATGACCTAAAATAAAATTGAGTTTCATAGTTTTATTAACAAAAAATTCATAAGTACTTTTTTCATCTACTGAAGGATTACCCTTTTTGAGTTGTGTGACTTTTAATCTAGGTGTGCGATATTACAGTTTATTATTATTTATTATTTGTATCCATGTCCTTAATTTGCACAACGACATAAACTGTACTCATGAAATGTTTTTTTGTTTCAGGTAAAAAAACAGATTTTTTACAGAAGTAGGTAAGCAGTAAGTCAAAGTCAAAATCAAAAATTCAAAACCATTAATAAAAAATAAGTACCATTGTACACTCTTTGATTGTCAATTATTATTGTTGAATTTGTAGTTTGGCCATCCAAAGGGGTAATGCTGCCAGCATCTTGGGTACAATGCCTCGCTGCGGTAGTCTCGACGAGGTTTTAGATTTAAATTAATTTATTTTAGTTTTAATTTAATGTTGTTTTTTTTTTTAGATTTAAGTTTATTAATAGTTTAATTGCTTCTTTGATAAAAATAAATAAAATATATTTTACAATTTGTAAGATAATTGATGTAATTGTGATGATAATAATTAATTACGCAAACTTAAAACTAAAGGTAGGAACACTTGACAAAACCAAATTTTTGCATTTACTTCACACTCGTATGTACCCTACTTGACTTTCAGAGCTATCATAGACTAGATTATTATGATTTATGACATGGGACGAAGGACTCTGAACTCAGCGGTTCAATTCCGTAAAACCTGCATCAAATACAATCGCAATTGTTGTGATTGGCCGTTAACCAATCAGAGTGATTGTGATTGGGACATTGTAGATGTCATTCTACCGCAATCGAGCTCCAGAACTCTAAAACACTGGGTCCATTGTGAAATTTACACTATGCTTAGATTGAGGAAGAGTCCATTATTGCAATACGTAGGTATCCTGAAGACGAAGCCGCGGGCGAGCATTAGTAAACTATACAGGATGTAATCAGAACGCTAGAAAAAACTTAGCGTTATAGTTATACTATCTAAACACAATCCAATACCAATAGCTAATTGCCTCATTTTGTAGTTTTAGTGATTTAGTATTTTTCAAACCACAATGTATAGCGTGTAAACTGGGGTCAATGCTCGTTGGCAATGGCTGGCAATGGTCAACCTACGACTCGGCATTAGCTCTGAGTGGCTTACTTACGCAACGTTCGTTGACCTCTAGCGTCAGTCAGATGTTTTATTTACAATATATCGTGAACTTTTACAAAATGTAGAATATTTTTTTCGCATTTTTTTGTGGTATCATATCAGCATTCATCAGTACTATCACGTCTTGTCTTCGTTTTTGCTAGCGTTCTGTAGGGCGATTGTCTAAAACCTGCATCAATCATTATTACCATCTCAATTGTTCTGATTGGCTGAATTTGTGCGATTCTTGTTGCAACAATGCATTGTGGCCAATAGTGAGCGAGCATTAACCAATCAGAGATGATTGCGATCGTGACATTATAGCTGTCAAACAACCGCGGTAGGGCCACTGGTTACACCCTGTATAAACGGTTAAAGTAAGTGGCGAACTGCACAAGTCGGGTAAATAAGCCTAAGTACATTGCTAAGTGAAAGTGAGTAGTGTGCGGTGTGTACATGGGCTTAGGTTCGTAATAGGTTTCGATAGGTATAGGTCTTTAAGTAGAGCTTAATCTAACCTAGGTATAGATAGGTACGTGTTTGATTTTAAGGATAGTAAAACTAAAGGCAAAGGCAAGGAAAAGCTGTGGTAGCCTAGTGGTTAGGACGTCCGCCTTCCAATCGGAGGTCGGGGGTTCGATCCCGGGCACGCACCTCTAACTTTTCGGAGTTATCTGGGTTTTTAAGTAATTAAAATATCACTTGCTTTAACGGTGAAGGAAAACATCGTGAGGAAACCTGCATGCCTGAGAGTTCTCCATAATGTTCTCAAAGGTGTGTGAAGTCTGCCAATCCGCACTTGGCTCACTCTGAGAGGAAACCCGCTCTCTGTAGTGAGCCGGCGATGGGTTGATCATGATGATGATGATGATGATAAAAACTAAAGGCATCCAGAACCAGTGGTAGATGCATTTGACGATTCAAAAGTACCTACTGTTAGCTGGGTTTTGTTGATAGTGTGTTAGATGAATTGCGGATAGTCTGGACACGGCCTAGCTGAAATGAATAGCAATCTCTGACATTCTCCGAGAGTCTATGGTTTCGGATGCACTCTACACTCTATGGTAACGCTTAGACGATGAATAGTGCATATCGACTTGAAAATTAATTAAATAAGAAAATGTATGTTAAAATATATCAAAGTGGTTTAAAAGTTAATTTGAATAAAAATATTTTTGTTTTATTTATTTATTTATAGGAGCTATTAAAACTACAGAAACCCTTAGGTATCTATATAGATGTTGCCTATAAATCTATAATATACATATAACAGACTTGTCTTGGCTGACTGACGGCCTAAAAAAAATTTAGCATACGCCCTTGTGATGGAGCCTTGCTGAATAAGAATCAGTACCCTTATTATAAATGCGGAAGTGTGTTTGTTTGTTGGTTTGTTGGTTTGTCCTTCAATCACGTCGCAACAGTGCAACGGATTGGCGTGTTTTTTGCATGGGTAGTCAAAGACCTGGAGAGTGACATAGGCTACTTTTTAGCCCGGAAAATTAAAGAGTTACCACGGGATTTTTAAAAACCTAAATCCACGCAAACGAAGTCGCGGGCATCAGCTAGTTCAATATAAGCAATTACTCGCCTGTAGCGATAGCAAGTTTCTATAATTGAGCTAAATTTCAGCAATGGCGCTTGAATAATTTTTGAATAAATTGTCTGTGACTGACGGACAGACAGTGAGGTGATTCCATAAGTGTTCCATTTTTTGTTTCTTTTCGAATAAGCACCAAACATACATAGTTGATTATGCAAGGATTAATTACGATTAGCTTTAGTTTCTTATTTTATAATTTTAAATATTCCCACAAACTAGTTTCATCATCATCATCATCATCATCATCATCATCATCATCATCATGATCAACCCACCGCGCCGGCCTAGTACTGAAAACGATTCTCCTCTCGGAATGAGAAGGGTTCAGGCCATAGTCTGCCATGCTGGCCTAGCACGGATTGGGAGACTTTATATACCTTTGAGAACGTTATGGAGAACTCTCAGGCATGCAGGTTGCCTCACGATGTTGCTTAAAACGCACATAACTCCAACAAATTCGTGGTACATACCCCGGTATCGAACCCCCGACCTCCCGAATAGACCAACGTCTTAACCACTAGGCTATTACCGCTCTTGTAAACTAGTTTCATCATCATCATCATGATCAACCCATCGCCGGCTCACTACAGACTCTACAGAGCACGGTTCTCCTTTCAGAGTGAGAAGGGTTTTTTGGCCATAGTCTACCACGCTGGCCATGTGCGGATTAGTAGACTTCACACACCTTTAAGAACATTATGGATAACTCACAGTCATGCAGGTTTCCTTACGATGTTTTCCTTCACCGTTAAAGCAAGTGATATTTAATTAATTAAAACGCACATAACTCCGAAAAGTTAGAGGTGCGTGCCCGGGATCGAACCACCGATCTCCGATTAGAAAGAAGGTCGACGTCCTAACCACTACGCTACCACAGCTTATAAACTAGTTTGCATTAAAATATTTAAACTGGCGATATAGTTTAATTGCATGCGTAAAATGTGAAATAAACTAAGCCGCACTTATCTTGGATATCTTAAAAGCAAATGTATACCAGATTAAGCAATATTAAGCCCGGTTTAAGAAATGCAGCAACGCATTTAGGGTACATTTAGCATATTTTTACTGCAATTTAATTACTCTATGCCTTCGACGTATGTAAGCATTTTTTCCTTTTCAATAAATTCTTAGGCTGAATTCAGACTGTCTGTGTTGCAAGTCAACTGTCTAAGGGAGTTCTTCAATAATTGCAATTGGTTTTTGTCTAAATTTCTGGTCTGGTCTGGTGGGAGGCTTCGGCCGTCATCTCCTTCAGGGAATTCCTCAATAATAATTGCAATTGATTTTTGTCTAAGTTTTGTGGTCTGGTCTGGTGGGAGGCTTCGGACGTGGCTACTTACCACCCTCTCCCGTGCCGCCAAGCATTTAGCGTTCCGGTACGATGCTGTGTATAAACCAAACTTTGAGCGAGAAATGACATATTTGCTTTTGCTATATTTTTATATTTTGCATAGTGTTTTTACCTACACTTCAAGGAAATTTCTAAATAATTTTAAATCATATCAAAAATTACTAACAAATTGCTACTAGATGGCATTATATCGTCGCATCAGTACTGAGTAAACATACATACCACAAATTTCTTCACTGGCAGTAAGCGAACCGTGGCCTAGCGGTCAAGGCCAACCCAGAAGACGTAGGTTCGAATCCTGCCGGTCCGCAATTTTTGCTATGTGCTTAAAATGAATTTCTTAGAGTCATTATACCGGCTTCAGCCGAAAGTTGTCGTGATAGCTTATTAATAGGTTTCAACTTCGACCAGGCCCTAAAAACTACTCACTGACTTTCAATTACCGAACCATCTCCAAACCGACAATTTCAACAGAAAACCATAATATCATACATTACTACTTTAATATGAGTTCAAGTTCACAATTATCGTTACGAAGGTGCATGCAATAATGAAATATAATTGTTTTTCGTAATGTTAAACGTTTCCTCTTAATTATTCCCTGAACCGTGTAACGTAATTCTGGTTACGAATTATGATTATACCTTTCATCTGAAAATGACATGTTATTATTGCATCGATGTTTTCACGTTTCAAAATTGCTTTTATCTGGTAATTTTAATATTATCTCACCGGAAAATCGAATTTTGACGACCTCCGGTGCAGTGGTGAGCACTGTGGTCTTATAAATGAGAGCTCCCGAGTTTGATTCCAGGCGGGTAACTTTTCGGGGCTATGTGCGTTTTAAGCAATCAAATAGGTATCATTTGTTTTAACGTAAGGAAAATATCGTGAGGAAACCTGCATATCTACCTGGGAGTTCTACCTGACACGAGTGATCCTATAAGGATTCTGTTTAATCCATTCACACATACGGAACCCTAAAAATATTACACATATATCAGACTAGCTTATATCTATCTGCATGCTGAATTTCAGCCTGTCCATTTTTTTTTTTTTGCAATCTCACCTGGTGGTAAGTGACGATGCAGTCCAAGATGGTAGCGGGCTAACCTGGAATGGGTATGGCAGTTTTTAATAAGCCCATGCCCCTTTGGTTTCTACACGGCATCGTACCGGAACGCTAAATCGCTTGGCGGTACGGCTTTGCCGGTAGGGTGGTAACTAGCCACGGCCGAAGCCTCCCACCAGACCAGACCAGAAATTTAGAAATTATAAAATTCCAAATCCCTGCCAGGAATCGAACCCGGGACCTCCCACTAATAAGACCAGCTGTGGACCAGGTGTAGTGTGTGTGCTTACCACTGCGCCAGGGAGGTCGTCAAAAAGTATCCATCAAGTAGTTTGAGGTGTGCGTTGATAGATCAGTCAGCCAGTCAGTCAGTCAATCAGTCACCTTTTCCTTTAACATATATATTTAGATATCTTTATAATATCACCGGCACATAACGATTACTTTTCACAGTCTCTTAGTTCACCGCGCCAAAAATGAACCTGTCAAATAGTTGACGTCTCGCGAACCGCAGAAAAAGAGCCGTATCACTATAACAAGAACGTTAATTATAATAATTACTTGACACCTTGTTCTGTTTCACTTTTACCGCCACCTCTCTTTTGACACCTGAGAATTTTTCGCAAACGAAATATTTCCTTTCCACTTTAATGTTCGAGCGCCCAAACTATAATGTTATGTCGTAAGTATAATTACACAACTTTTAAACTAGATGAATATTGCTATCCGTGCGAAAGCCGGAGCGATTCGCTAGTCTAGATATACGACAAAAGGAAAAGGGGACTGATTGACTGACTGACTGACTGATCTATCAACGCACAGCTCAAACTACTGGACGGATTGGGCTCAAATTTGGCATGCAGATAGCTATTATGACGTAGGCATCCGCTAAGAAAGGATTTTTGAAAATTCAACCCCTTAGGGGGTGAAATAGGGGTTTCAAATTTGTGTAGTCCACGCGGACGACTTCGCGAGCATAAGCTAGTTAAATAATATAAAAGATACTTTTTGGAATTTTATCAAAATTTCAATTTGAGAAACAAAGATGAATTTATAGACTGATTTTTCAACTGAAGGAATTTTTAATAATAAAGGGCCACACTTCTCCATTCCGAAAGTTTTTATTAGCCCACTATCTTATATTATCTTTCATCTATCATCATTAATAACCTTTAAGGCATTCGAGACCAAGAAACCGAAAACTTTAATGAAAACCCGAGCATTCGGGGCACGTGATGATAAAAATCATTATTGATTAGCCGACGAGGAAATCATTAAAAGCAATTTGTTCATTTACACCTACACATTCCCTTAGACTAATAAAGTTTGATAGTTCACAATAGTAAAGCTAGAGCCACACCTGCGCGTCATGAACGCCGGATGCGGGATGCGATGCGGGAGCGTCCACAATGAATCAACACGTCAACGCGACTACAATGCGAATCACGAACCTAATATTTCGTTAGTGTATTGTTGCTGTTCATATTTTATAGATCACTAACTTATGCTTGCGACTTTATCCACGTGGACTCTACAAATTTTAAACCCCTATTTCACCCCCTTAGAGTTTGAATTGTCAAAAATCCTTTCTTAGCGGATGCCTACGTCATAATAGCTAACTGCATGCTAAATTGCAGCCCGATCAGTCCAGTAGTTTGAGCTGCGCGTTGATAGATCAGTCAGTCAATCAGTCACCTTTTCTTTTTATATATTTAGACTACACGTGTGTATCCCGTTCTGCAAACACTGCCAAATCGCGTTGTAGTCGCGTAGATGTGTATGGCGACTTTACATCGTGGGAGGCGACCACGCCGCACGATTGACCACATTCCCGCTTCGCAGTCGCGCAGGTGTGGATGGTGCTTAAACAAGGCAGTCAGAGAAAAGTTATAATAATAATCTCGCTGACGTTGCCGGTGCTTTAATTGAAATTCTCTGTGCTTTTGTTGAGTCAACATTTAGTAGCAATCATAATGGTTAATAACAGTAAATACAGTCATGAGCCTACTTATTGTAAAACTCACCTAAATATATAAAAGGAAAAGGCGACTGACTGACTGACTGGAGACGGATATAGGCTACATTTAATCCCAGAAAATCATAGAGTTGGAAATTAGATTCCCTATAAATAAACTCCAAGTTTGACAAAACCCGATACAAAATAATGTGATATGTCCGAAAATATGAATGCTGAATTAATAACCGCATTTCGTTTAATTAACCTACATACATCAAGCTCATTGTCATTATAAGCACTTATAAGAAAAGAATTTTAATTAACTGTCTTTGGAGGATTTTAGAAAACTTTAAATGTGTGTTCTTTAAAATAAATAATCTCAATTCAGCAAAGAATTTAATGACCAACATTAATCGTAAATACCAGCCTCATTCCTAAAATGATTTAGTCGTGAACATCCAAAGTAGGTAGCAGAAATGTGCCTTATAATTTAGCAAAATAAAATAAGAAAAAACCGGCCAAGTGCGAGTCAGGCTCGCGCATTGAGGGTTCCGTACTACAGTCGTATTTTTTCTACATTTTGCGCGATAATTCAAAAACTATGATGCATAAAAATAAATAAAAATCTGTTTTAGAATGTACAGGTGAAGACCTGTCATTGATACCCCACTTGATATAGTCACTCGCTTCGAAAGTTGAAAATACTAATTATTAGTTCATGGCCACAATTTAATTTTTTTTGTGTGATCTAACCCTAAATTCACGGTTTTCAGATTTTTCCCCAAATGTCAGCTATAAGATCTACCTACCTGCCAAATTTCATGATTCTAGGTCAACGGGAAGTACCCTGTAGGTTTCTTGACAGACAGACAGACAGACAGACAGACAGACAGACAGACAGACAGACAGACAGACAGACAGACAGGCAGACAGACAACAAAGAGATCCTATAAGGGTTCCGTTTTTCCTTTTGAGGTACGGAACCCTAAAAAATACATAAAAGAAACAATTCATCCAAACTAACATTGTAAATGCGAAAGTGTGTCTTTCTGTCTGTCTGCTAGCCTTTCACGGCCCATCCGTTCAACCGATTTTTATAAAATTTGGTACTGAGATAGCTTGCATCCCGGGGAAGGACATCTACTTTTCATCTAATAAAATTTTAAAAAATTTGAAAAATCAAATGCCTCGCGGACGAAGGCATCATCGAGTTACTTATAAAATACACAATATTATAAGTTTAAAACGAAAAACTAATAAAATTAATTAACATCACTGAACAAGCTAGGTTTGAAATTTTTAAATGAAAAAAAATAACAATTCCTTAAAGATGAGCGTTCAGTTTTACAGTAATTTCTGTTAGTTATATTAATGCAATAATTTTTTTTTCTATTCCAAGCAAGCTTTATAAAAGTGAAATATTAATTCTGATTAACATGGCTAAATTCTTTTAAACAAAATTAAAAAAATATATATTTTTTTTTATTTTTTTATTTAACTTGTCAATTGCAGAAGATTAAATAGTGGGAAGTACTTAATTTTTTCTCGTTTTACGCATCGAGATTATTATCAAATCAAGCAAATAATAATATAAAGGATTAGTTAAGTATCACGCATAATACCTACAGTAAAATAAAACAGTTATAATTTGATTGAAAAACTTCACGACTGTTTTTTTGTTGCAAAGAAAACACTATATCCGGTGATAGGGCTTGAATCTAGAGTAATACAATACTGGAATAAAATATACTCGGCATTACACTAGATATAACTAACTGACTATGTTTTTGTTCTTTTCTTGCACACACTCGCGCCATGTTTGATGAGTATTTATGACCACGATCCGTTACTTTATCTGCTTTATCTAGATGAATTTGACTTTTTTATAAGAAACCCCTGGTACTCGTAACTTAAGAAATGTTTTTAGCAAGATATTTTTGCTCGGTTCTTTCTTTTTGCTTTATTGATTTCTACTTCTGCTTGAAACTGCTAAGGTTTATATTAGCAAGAACGTCGTACTTAATGCTATTAACATTATTTTCATTACGTGTAAAGCATTTAAAAATGCGATGCCTTTGTCATATCTACGCTAATACATAATATTATAAAGAGAAACCATTTGTATTTTTGTGTGTTTGTAACGAATAAACTCAAAACTACTGGACTTATTTCAAAAATTCTTTTACCATTATAAAGCTACATTATTCTTGAGTGACATAAGCTACGAGTATATTTTTTAAAAGCAGAGATCCAAAAATTGTAATAAGCTACACTAGTGAAGCCGGGGTGGGTCGCTAGTTAATTTATATCACACCACATCTTGATCATGTTAAACTTAGCTAATTTGAATAAATTATGACTAGATCTTAGTATTCGGTGTCCTACCAATTTTCATCCCTGATTTTGAGATCTTAATAACTAAGACCTTAAGTTACTTAATATCAGAAAACTTTCGAAAAATTAACTCTTTCGGAAATTGCACATCCCAACTTTGACACCCAACATTTATTGCACGTTAGTCATTCTTCGCACCCGTGTGTCACGTGTGATACTTAGGAATGGAATGTAAGCTGAGACTTAACGATGCGTTTTTGTTTGGTTGTTCTTACTTCTATAGCGGTCTAGACTTTGTATGATTCATCGGCGCTTTAACTAAATACCTACTTTATAAATAAAACGCCAGTCAAGCGCAAGTCGGACTCGCACACGAAAGATTCTGTACCATCGTATAAGTCCCGCAAATTGCAAATGCGCGTAGCCGCCATTTTAGTGACGTCAGCACTAGACTGAAGTTTCGAGCTGATACTTGATAGTGTATTTTTATTTCGGCTTACGTCAAAATGACGTCATTTCGATGTTAATGAGACATGGTTCCAGCGCAATAGCAATTTGCGGGACTTATACAAGATATACTTTTATGTAGAACCGTACGTATTGTTTTTTTAAACCCGCGCTGAATTGCTGTTGGTCAATTCAAACATGCTCGCAAGGCTACCAACATAAAAATAGTATTGCCATTCTTGTCAAAATTGCCACTTGATAATAATAATTGACCACAGACAAATATGATTTGTTCAAAACTCTGAATCATGACGGAATTATTAAACAGTAATTTAATCAAATCGGGATATGATGGTTTTCGGATTAAATTACCTACTTGTGCTATAAGACCCACCTAACAGCTGTCAACAGGTACGGGAAGTACCCTATATAGGTTTACTTGACAGACGGACAGACAGACAGAAAACGAAGTGATCCTATCTTCTTCTTCTAGTGCCTCTCCATTACTGAAGGTCAGCAGTCAGTTTTTTAAACTTCTTCCTGTCCATGGCTAGGCGGATTAGTTCTCCGACTGTTTTTATGGCAGTCCACTCCCTGATGTTACGTAGCCATGACTTCTTTCTTCTTCGCACCCCTCTTTTCCCAGATCCTAGTGATCCTATAAGGATTCCTTTTTTCCTTTAGAGGTACGGAACCCTAAAAATAGTGATGTTATTGATAAATATTTTTTCTGTGCAAAATAATCAAACATTATCAGTTGAACAACTTGAACGTAAAAGCTGACTCAAATAAAGAGAACTCGTTTAATGAGTAGGTAGGTATAGACGCTGGTGTTAGTTCAACAGAACTCGTAATCATATTTGTTTATTACGCTCAAACTGCTACCGCGTAATTGTCTGAGAGACAGTGACAAAGGAGACCATCTCAGTACGCGGCGGAAAGTAATGTACATCGAACTTTAGAGGGAGATAGCAGATTTGTAGAGCACTGTCTCGGTCGTTGAGAACGACAAAACGTCATATACGAGTAGGTATGACTAACAGAGACAATGCTCAACAAAGCCGAAATGTCATTCTAAAGGCCGATGTACATTACTTTCGGCCGCGTACTGTACATTGTTGGGTCCAGAAATTGATGAACCGTTACAGGTTCCAAATTAGTGTGATTTATCAGATAAAAATATCTTCTTTAGACTGCTTTGGTTTCAGTTGCAGTGAAAATTGCATGATCAAAATATATGGGCTCAAACCCATGATTAGGTTGTGTTAGATAATGTGTTATTTGAACAATATTTTTCCAATTATCAATCAAATAATAATAATTAGACGACTAGTGAACTGTTTAGATTGGTTTTCTTTAAGTACATAAAATAATACAACATCATCAACATAAAGAGACGTCTACTTTTGATCGCAAGAAGATAATAATCCCGAGGTGAAAATATGCGGTAGCCAAGCTATTCCTGGCTTTTTTATCCCCAATTAAGGTTGCCAGGCGTCCGGATAAAGCCGGACATAGGTAGGCTTTATGATTGCGTGTCCGGCCAGAATAAACGGTGTCCGGCTTGTCCGGCTTTTGTTAGGCTTTTTACATTTCGCAAACGAGCGTGGCCGAGCGCAGGCAAGTCGACTGTCGGTCGCTCCCGCAGGCGGCAGTGCCGCCTGACAACAAGATTTATGACAATAATAAAAAAGCACACACAATTTTTTTTTCGTACCTACCTATTAATACTAAGACACAAAATCCTCAATAATGTAGGGTGTCCGGCCTTTCTACCTAAATGTCCGGCCAAACTGGCTGGTCTGTCCGGCTATTAGGTTTGGCGACCTGGCAACCCTATGCCCAATGATACCAACCAAACCATGACAGTCCCATCAAAAAATCAATCGTTTTGAAGATCAGCCAGACGGATCACATAAGAATTAAAAACATATTAAAAAAACAATATGATTGAAGAAGTAGTGGTTTTCATACTCATGATTACATTCGATTTTCTTCCATAGACGATTGATTTTCGAAAGAAATTATTGGGGTGGTTTCCGTTGAGGTTCACGTACAATTTACATACCTATATTATCTACAGTACCTATGTTATATACAGAATACGGATCCTATACTCACCTTAAGTTATTCGTCTTGTCTTTGAAACCTCAACTATAAATAGTTTTATAGATTTGGACCACTATAAAACTCTTCATATAAAACGTTTATTATCTCTTAGTCTATAAAGTTACTGACAGTTATCGTTTATTTCACCACACTAATTGGCTATGTAAATGCAAACACACATAAAAACGTGTAATTAAAGCGAGTGTCATATAAATTAATTAATTATCTGTGGCGAATGATTCGTTTTTTATTTCTATTAATTATATAATGATAAGTGTAACTTTCGCACCGTAAGGGCGTTTGCGCACTCATTCGTGATTTTACGAATCCGTCAAAAAAATACGAATCGAATACTGATGAGTGCACAAACGCCCTAAGACGTGGTCCATTTTAAAATAAAATAACGAGTTATTATTTATTTGCGAAAAATAGATTTATTTTTTGAGTCTACCTCTTGTTAGTCTCATGCCTAAAGGCCGTTTTACGCCAGAGCAACACATTGCGACGCCACATGATGCTACAGAACTTCATGCTAACATAATACAAAATGTAGCAAATATTGATCGGCATATTAAATAAATAAATAAATAAAAATCTTTTTTATTCGTATAAACTTTTACAAGTACTTACGAATAGTCGGATGCATCTACCACTGGTTCGGAATGCCTTTCCTACCGAGAAGAACCAGCAAGAAACTCGGCGGTTGCTCTTTTCAAATATTTGATATAGGTATTGTCGTACTTGCGTAATATATTCCAACTAGATTATGCTCGCGACTGCGTCCGCGTGGACTACTCAAATTTCAAACCCCTATTTCGCCCCCTTAGGGGTTGAAGTTTCAAAAATCCTTTCTTAGCGGATGCCTACGTAGGCATCCGCTAATAGCTATCTGCATGCCAAATTTCAGCCCGATCCGTCCAGTAGTTTGAGCTGTGCGTTGATAGATCAGTCAGTCAGTCAGTCATTCAGTCAGTCAGTCAGTCAGTCAGTCAGTCACCCTTTTCTTTTATATATTTAGATTTCTCAGTCTCGGTATTCAGTTTCGGCGTCACTACTCACTACCCATATTATAAATGCAAAAGTGTGTGTTGTTTGGCAGTTTACTGGTTTGTCTTTCAATCACGTCACAACGGAGCAATAGATCGACGTGATTTTTTTGCATGGGTATAGTTAAAGACCTGAAAAGTGATGTAAGCTACTTTTTATTCCGGAAATGTAAAAGTTTCCACGGGATTTTTGAAAATCAAAATCCACGTGGGCAAAGTCGCGGGCATCAGCCGCAAAATTAACATATCCTACTTCGTAGCATGCCGCATTGTCGCATGTTAATGCTCCGGCGTAAACCAGCCTTAAAAGATAAAGATCACTCACCAAGATTCTAAGATAGCAACATTATAATTTAAACAAACTACATGTACGATGATTTAATTTCTAACAAGTTGTATGTCATATTAATTATGTCCAGTCACGCGTTCTTGCTAGTAAGCGGCCAGCGAGAGGTCTATGTGGACTCTTACATAAGCACTAACATGAACAAATTATACCTAGTCTTTTTATCTTACGATCTTGTCATTTAGAAATGGTTGAAGAAACTTTATTTTTATTTAACTAACGGTTACCCACTTGCAATTTGGTCTGCTTTGAATTCAGGTATTTTGTAATAATGTATATTCTCTGTAATACTTACTAAAATATTTTCTCTGCAGTACGTAGCCGAGATAGCCTACTGGTTACGACGTCCGTCTCTTATTCGTGAGGTCGTAGGTTCGATCCCGGGCTCGCAGCTCTAACTTTTAGGAGTCATGTGCGTTTTAAGAAATTAACTATCACTCGCTTTATCGGTGAAGGAGATCATCATCATCATGATCAACCCACGGCTCACTACAGAGCACGGGTCTTCTCTCAGAGTGAATAGGGTTTTGGCCATAGTCTACCACGCTGGCCATGTGCGGATTGACAGACATCACACACCTTTGAGAACATTATGGAGAACTCTCAGGCATGCAGGTTTCCTCGCGATGTTTTCCTTCACCGTTAAAACAAGTGATATTTAATTACTTAAAACGCACATAACTCAGGAAAGTTAGAGGTCTGGCCCGGGATTGAACTCCCGACCTCCGATTAGAAGGCGGACGTCCTAACCACTAGGCTATCACAGCAGGAAGGAGAACATCGCGAGGCCTGAAAGTTCTCCATTATGTTCTTAAAGATGTGTGAAGTCAACCTGCACTTGGCCAGCGTGGTGGACTATAGCCAAACCCAGCTCATAGTGAGAGGAGACCCGTGCTCTGTAGTGTAGCTGGCTATGAATTGATCAGGATGATGACGATGATTAAGTAGATATATCGAATTCCAAAATGCATGGTATACACAGTTGTATTGGCTGGAAATAATTAACCACCAGGCTATAATCGCTTAAGTGTAGAACGATGTACCATTAAAGACTAGATATTATAAGTAAGTCGTAAAAACGAAGTTTTAATAGTCAAAATAATATTGTTTTTGCAAATTGAGCAACAAATATTTAATGATTGGCGCCGGCAGACTTTATTATACCTACTACGGTACAAGCAAAGGAAATGAATATAGCTGGTACCTACATATTGTAAAAATAAATTATTTATTTTTATAAAGCATTATTTTTTCCTTCAACTTAAACATACCTCTTTAAAAGTAAGACAAAAACCAGACTTCCTAAATTCCTAGTAACAAAACAAACATCAAAACGGTTATTTTTGTAACTTATTCTGTGTAAATGTACCTGTTTGTATGCAAGCTAGCCGCGGCGGCGAATCGAGAGCTGAGTCTTAGCAAGAGTTCGTACATTCGATAGCGTTAATAGATTTCGAGTACCAAAACTGCAACGTCTTAGTGAAAAAGCTCTTCAGATTATTATTGTTAATCGTTTATTTGCAGCACGGTCGTCTCCATTTTTGGCCTTGGCCAAAACGAAGGATTTTGAGGTTTATCAAGTCTTAGCTGTCCTAGTCCTATGATGAATTTCTAAAAATCCTTTCTCAGTGAGGGTCTACGTTATAATACCTTCATGTACCCGCACGTACGTTGATATGTCAGTAAGTTTATCCTTTTAAATATATGGAAGATATTATGCTATTTAACAAAGATTCCACTGCTGCGCACTGGTTGTAGTGTAGAATGTAGGTATCTATATGGGCGAACGTTAGCCTTTTAACTAAAACCAGAAAGAAAAATAAATATCGTTGTTGGTGTCACAGACAAAACTTAAAAATGTAACATTTTCATCTATGAAACTACCCCAAATGAGTATACAGTCCAACATAATGCCTTGCATCATAATATGCACCAACACGCATAAAATTCAGGGCGCTGATTTTTTGCTTGTAGCCCGGTTCCATTTTTTATACTCGAAATCTGTCAACGTTTTCGAGCTATGAGAACTTGTACTAGACTTACAGGAAGACCTAATAATACCCGTCTGGCAGCTAGTGACGTATCTAAGTTATCGATAAACAATCTCAACGTTGACGTACAATGACAGTTTTGACGGTAATGGGGTTGTCAGTCGTCATGAAATGATCAAGCGGCAATAATAATCGTGTTTGTTACAAGTATAACTGAAAATAATTATTCATGTTTTATTTGCTGAATAATGAAAAAACGTGGGTGGGCTGAGTGAGTGAGTAGTTAACAGGTGGGGGTGGGTAGTGAGGCCTGAATGCGGTTTCTTTGCATGTTTCTCCATGAAATAAATCTAAGCCTCATTACGAAGATAAGAATTTATCACAGAAACAGGCTGTTTAAGTCACAATTTTATGAGATTTTATATAACACTAGCTTATACCGGCTACTTCGTGCGTGTGGAGAAACCCCTATTATAGGGGTTAAATTTTCAAAAATTCTTTCCTAGCGGATGTCTCTGCCATATTAGCTATCTGCATGCGAAGTTTCAGCCCGATTCGTCCAGTAGTTTGAGCTGTGCGTTGATAGATCATTCATTCAGTCAGTCAGCTTTTCCTTTTCTATATTACTAGCTTATTCCCGCGACTTCGTCCGCGTGGACTACATAAATTTCAAACCCCTGTTTTAACCCTTTAGGGCTTGAATTTTCTAAAATCCTTTCTTATCGCATGTCTACGTCATATTAGTTATCTGCTTGCCAAATTTCAGCCCGATCCGTCCATAGTAAGACGTAAGTAAGTAGACTTGCTAACCCTAAACTATTATATTTTTTAACTTATGTACTAACGATAGTAATGGTTATGTTGGTTGCACATCACTACAGGTGTATATACTCGCAAGTGTTGACAGGACGCTATCAGTAGCAATATCAAGCTTGATAACTAGGTACTGTTGCTTGTTGCTGCGTATTGCTTGACATCGCAATGCTAATTTTATTATCATCGATAACTTAGGAACATTAAATCACTACAGCTGTGCGATTGCGGGACAATGACAGCTACAATGTCACGATCGCAATCATCTCTGATTGGTTAACGCTTACTCACTATTGGCTACAATCCATTGTTGCAACAAGAATCGCACAATTTCAGCCAATCAGAACAATTGAGATTGTAATAATGATTGATGCAGGTTTTAGACAATCGCCCTACAGGTGTGTTGACTGTCAACTACTATTTACTTAATTAGTATATTCATGTATTTTTCGCTTGATTTATTTTATCGATAATAATGTTTTTGTCTGTTGCACGTCACTACAGGTGTATAGTTACGCGCGGTCGTTGAATGGCGTCTCTTGAGGCTTCGCTATATGGGACAACTTGGCACTGCATGGGAACGCAAATCTCAGTTATCTGCGCGATCGGGTATCAGGTTTATCCGTCTCTTGCAAGTGCAGACTGCAGACGGGATAGTATGAAATTTCCTCTTGACATATGGCCTTGCGGGAGCTTTGTACCTACATAAAGTGGCGTGCAGGTCATAGAGGCATAAATGCACTGCTTACCCCAGTTGTAATAGCTCAATGCATATTTTTCATTATGACCTGTCAGTAAACAGGTTCCTACCTAACTAATGCCTACCCTGGCTTCAAACACTGTGCACGCCACTGTGTAGGTATTTGCGTGCTTTTTTTATTAATTACATAGGTACGTTTTCAATGGGTTAATTTAGCTCTTGGATAATATTAATAACCGTACGTAAAATCTCTGTCAGTAAATCTAAATATATAAAAGCGAAATACCACTCACTGACTGACTGACTGACTGACTAATGACGAAATCTCAGGAACTATAAAGCCTACAAACTTGAAATTTGCTGATGAGGTTCTTTCTAAGACGTAGGTGCCAGCTAAGAAACCGTTTTGAAAAATCCCCCCCCTCCCCCCCCCCTAAGGGTGTGAAAGGGGTGAGGTCGAAGGTTGTATGAAAGTCCTATGTTTTTGAAGTTAGAGACATGAAAATCACAGGTCGTGGTCACGACGGGACTGCGGTGATGCGAGAGATGAAGTTCGAGCTGTCAAAGGTACTGCCTTTTATCAATAAACCTAGATAATGGCAAGACCAACCGATATAATACTTAGTTTTGAGAATACAATATCAAATAATGTAGTAATTACCCTCCTACGTTTGTATGAAGAAAGCACCGAACTGAGCCCACTTAACGAACTCACTTGGACGCTTGTTTAATCGCAACGCATTTTCAAAATTGTTGGTTAGTATAACTTGTATCTGAATTTTAAAAAAAAACTACCCTCTTCTTCTTCTTTTCGCTGGAACTTCACGAGCTGTCCGGCAAAATACACTCACAACCGAAACAAGCTTAAAATCATCAGATTCTAAGCATCAGTCTTAACGATTTGTGTTGCTTGCCTAACGCGAGGAAATTACATTTTAAAAAGTTACAGTTCCATTTTTCGACGGCATAATTTTAACTGGAAGGTCACATGACAATGGCAATTAAGTAAATAGAAATTTAATATAATATAGCCTGAAGCGAACAGCAATATTTGGACAGAATAATTGCTATTTCGCACGATAACTATAAATCGTTTGATATCATCTACTCCAGAATTATTATATCTCTATGATATATCTTGTATTCGAAAGTATTACTTGTAGAAAAGTCGCCTCGAGCGAAGTATCAATTTTTGGTGGCGTATAATTTTCGTAAATTGCCTTAATGTAAATATGATAACATCTGCATATTGATTTAAAAGGCTTTGCAATTATTCATTGATGCCGTAGGTATATTTAGTTTTTTTCTCTTATAAATAACTAGATGATGCCCGTAACTTCATCCGTTAGATTTAAGTTTTTGAAAAATTCCTTGGGAACTCATTTTCCGGGATAAAAAGTAGTGTATGCCCGTCTCCAGCATGTAAGCTATCACTTAGGTATTTGTATACAAAGCAGATAGATTTAGGTTTTTTAAGAATCCTGTGAGAAGTTTTTGATTTTCCAGGACACAAAATAACCCACACGTTATCTCTGTACCTTGAGTAAAAAGTGTTAAACAGATAGACTGTGAAAAGCTAACCAAAAAAAGACATACAGACACACTTTCGCATTTATATTATTCGTATGGATATGGATATAGATAATGTAAAGTCCTACGTAGACTAATTATTTCTTTAAAGTAAGTTATTTTTATCACTTTACCCTGTAGAAAAAGAAAATTTACGACAGGTTAAATTGACCTGAAACGCGTAAGATTCTAAATTCTTCGCTAGTTAGCATACCTATTTGAATAAAATAATTAACTCCATATATTAGTGTTAAATACCTAATATATTTACTATATCCGTTCCATTTATCAGCATGACGCCTTGTCAGGCAGATTTATTGGAGGATTTATAAAAGTTGAAAAATGTTAAATGATTATTTTAATTAGAATACGCAGATTAATTAGGTTCGCTAATTAAACTTACGAGTAGGATTAGTGGCGACGCAATCTTAGGACTTAAGGTGACGCAGTACGCTAGACCTAACCTGTTTGCTTTTCACTTGACATTGTATGAGAAAGGTGATGATTTTCACTGAAATCAAGGGTTTAGGAAAAGTATTTTTGAGAAAAAAATACTAAATGTATGTTTGCAAAATAAAGATGTTTCAACTTATGAATAAATAAACTATGTCTAATATTAAATTGCTTTAGAATTTTCATACCCCTAATCTCATTTATTTACGCCCAAAGTTGTCATAAATTTAGTGTTAAAATAAGAATCTTTTGAGGCTCGTAACTTTAAAATCAATATTTTTTTGAATGTTTAATATATTATCAATAAACCTAGATAATGGCAAGACCAACCGATATAATACTTAGTTTTGAGAATACAATATCAAATAATGTAGTAATTACCCTCCTACGTTTGTATGAAGAAAGCACCGAACTGAGCCCACTTAACGAACTCACTTGGACGCTTGTTAAATCGCAACGCATTTTCAAAATTGTTGGTTAGGAATCTACTACCGGTTCGCAAAGCTACCTAGCTACTTAACTATACTCGTCTATCTTCAATTATATTTATCTCTCAGGTACTTTATGCAATTTATCTATATGTGTGAAAATGAAAAAAAATAAAAAAAAATATAATACAAAAAAAATTAAAAAAATTATCATGTGCCTACACTATTTTATATCAACTGATTAACAACTAAAAACTTTCAATACATCAAAATTACTCTACCAGGGGTCAATGGGAACCAATTGACCCCTGTCAACCAGCTGGTTGACTGGGCTCAATTGGTTCCCTATGGTCTGAAAACCACTGGTTTCCTAAGCTTTGGTGGTTTCAAGGTTTTAATGAAATTATGAAGTAATTTTAAAAGAACTATCTCTTCTCCATTGAGGGCTTTCAAATGATATCCACTGATGAATAATAATTGTAGATCACTATTTTATGTTTGCTCAATGATGGCTATTATCTCAAAAACGGGAGAGCTTATCTAAGAGCAAGACTTGAAACTTCTTGAAAAAAACCAGCCAACTGCGAGTCAGACTCGCGCACTGAGGGTTCCGTACTACAGTCGTATTTTGTCGACATTTGCACGATAAATCAAAAACTATTATGTATAAAAATAAATAAAAATCTGTTTTAGAATGTACAGGTGAAGACCTTTCATATGATACCCCATTTGATATAGTTATCTTACTTCGAAAATTGAAAATACTAATTATTAGTTTATGACCACAATTTAAATTTTTTTGTGTGATGTGACCACAAATTCACGGTTTTCAGATTTTTCTCCTAAAGCCAGCTATAAGATCCACCTACCTGCCAAATTTCATGATTATAGGTCAACGGGAAGTACCCTGTAGGAGTCTTGACTGACAGACAGACAGCCAGACAGACAACAAAGTGATCCTATAAGGGTTCCGTTTTTCCTTTTAAGGTACGGAACCCTAAAAACCAGCCAAGTGTGAGTCAGACTCGCGCACTGAGGGTTCCGTACTACAGTCGTATTTTGTCGACATTTGCACGATAAATCAAAAATTATTATGTATAAAAATAAATAAAAATCTGTTTTAGAATGTACAGGTGAAGACCTTTCATATGATACCCCATTTGATATAGTTATCTTACTTCGAAAATTGAAAATACTAATTATTAGTTTATGACCACAATTTAAATTTTTTTGTGTGATGTGACCACAAATTCACGGTTTTCAGATTTTTCCCCTAAAGCCAGCTATAAGACCTACCTACCTGCCAAATTTTATGATTCTAGGTCAACGGAAAGTGCCCTGTAGGTTTCTTGACAGACAGACAACGAAATGATCCTATAAGGGTTCCGTTAAGTACCTACCTACCTTCACGTATTTCAAATATGACAAGATAGAATCAAAAATAAAACCTGTCTAAATGCAGCTCGTTGTCCTTCCCAAGTTCACATTCTGTCAGACATAGCCGAAACAATCGGGGTCCTTCGAATAATTGTTGTAATCAATAATGCATTCCATGTTTTGTGCTAAGGAATGATAGGAATGGAACGTCAGCTAAGCTTGGTTAGATTTTGACTGCGTGCGCGCACGTATTCGTATTGAATACGAAAAAACATAACCCAAAATAATCTTATAGGTACGATTAAAATAAATCGGGCATTGTTGTAATCGTATAGCTATATTATTTGCATATTTATTTCTGTTTTAGGGTTCCGTACCTCAAAAGGAAAAACGGAACCCTTATAGGATCACTTCGTTGTCTGTTTGTCTATCGGTCTGTCTGTCTGTCGTGTCTGTCAAGAAACCTACAGGGTACTTCCTGTTGACCTAGAATCATGAAATTCGGCAGATAAGTCGATCTTATAGCAGACATGAGGGGAAAAATCTGAAAACCATTAATTTTGTGGTTACATCACAAAAAAAATCTGTTCATGAACAAATAATTAGTATTTTTAACTTTTAAAATAAGATTACTATAATAAGTGGGGTATCATGTGAAGGGGCTAAGCCCGTATATTCTAAAAAAACATTGATTTATTTTTAAGCATAATAGTTTTGAATTATCGTGCAAAATGACGAAAAAGTACGACTGTAGTACGGAGCCCTCGGTGCGCGAGTCTGACTCGCACTTGGCCGGGTTTTTTTCTCAATGAATATGCGCGAACCTTTATATAGAAAAGTATGACTAATATTATTGTTTCTAGCTATCAATGCCTAGTTTCAGCACAGCTTTTATCAGGGGGTGTAACTCAGTGGTAGAGTGTCTGCTTCGCATGCTGAAAGTCCTGGGTTCAAATCCCAGCACCTCCAAACAGTTTTATATTTTTACTTTTTCTTTTTATTTATGTTTTATTCTTTTTATACTGATGCTCACTTGGTTTTTGAGATTTTCTCTACAGATCTCTATATAAAAACTAACAATATTTCTATTTGGGACTGCTCTAATAACAGACAGAGAGACACAATAAAAAGCTTACTTACTTAGAGAGACGAGGTCGACTTTATTAGGGTTAATTTTCTATCTACCACGGAATACATTCTTATGTTCTTTTAGAAACCCTCATTTTATTTCAAGATATAAAAAAAAACTGGGTGAACGTTTTTTTTAAATTGAAGATTGTTATTATTCTTTAATAAATATAATCTATAAATTATTTTAATATTTGCTTGCAGCAGAACTTGCCAGCAGGTCTGATTACAGCCAAGCGCCAGTCTATAAATAAAAAAAAAAAACATTTAAATTTATTTATGGTTGTAAATTAATATCTTGGTAACCCTTGATAAGATCTACAGTATTTTACTATGATTATAAGTTTAACATTCGAGTACACCACATATTTTCCTTCTAGTGTCGACTCACCACATATGGCATGCAATTTGCGACAAGTGACAACTATGATAATAAATAGTCATTAGGTACCACGAACACGACTAATTGTGTCTACCTTGTTTCTTGACAGGTTACTACCTATTAAGATACTTATTTAACGCCAGATAAACTCATAAAATAAAAGGGCTCTGAATATTTTGGCCTACCTATTAGTCCGCCATTTTACTTTTTTCCAAAATAGTGACCACGTATAAAATTATTATGTATAAAAATAAATAAAAATCTGTTTTAGAATGTACAGGTGAAGACCTTTCATATGATACCCCATTTGATATAGTTATCTTACTTCGAAAATTGAAAATACTAATTATTAGTTTATGACCACAATTTAAATTTTTTTGTGTGATGTGACCACAAATTCACGGTTTTCAGATTTTTCCCCTAAAGCCAGCTATAAGACCTACCTACCTGCCAAATTTTATGATTCTAGGTCAACGGAAAGTGCCCTGTAGGTTTCTTGACAGACAGACAACGAAATGATCCTATAAGGGTTCCGTTAAGTACCTACCTACCTTCACGTATTTCAAATATGACAAGATAGAATCAAAAATAAAACCTGTCTAAATGCAGCTCGTTGTCCTTCCCAAGTTCACATTCTGTCAGACATAGCCGAAACAATCGGGGTCCTTCGAATAATTGTTGTAATCAATAATGCATTCCATGTTTTGTGCTAAGGAATGATAGGAATGGAACGTCAGCTAAGCTTGGTTAGATTTTGACTGCGTGCGCGCACGTATTCGTATTGAATACGAAAAAACATAACCCAAAATAATCTTATAGGTACGATTAAAATAAATCGGGCATTGTTGTAATCGTATAGCTATATTATTTGCATATTTATTTCTGTTTTAGGGTTCCGTACCTCAAAAGGAAAAACGGAACCCTTATAGGATCACTTCGTTGTCTGTTTGTCTATCGGTCTGTCTGTCTGTCGTGTCTGTCAAGAAACCTACAGGGTACTTCCTGTTGACCTAGAATCATGAAATTCGGCAGATAAGTCGATCTTATAGCAGACATGAGGGGAAAAATCTGAAAACCATTAATTTTGTGGTTACATCACAAAAAAAATCTGTTCATGAACAAATAATTAGTATTTTTAACTTTTAAAATAAGATTACTATAATAAGTGGGGTATCATGTGAAGGGGCTAAGCCCGTATATTCTAAAAAAACATTGATTTATTTTTAAGCATAATAGTTTTGAATTATCGTGCAAAATGACGAAAAAGTACGACTGTAGTACGGAGCCCTCGGTGCGCGAGTCTGACTCGCACTTGGCCGGGTTTTTTTCTCAATGAATATGCGCGAACCTTTATATAGAAAAGTATGACTAATATTATTGTTTCTAGCTATCAATGCCTAGTTTCAGCACAGCTTTTATCAGGGGGTGTAACTCAGTGGTAGAGTGTCTGCTTCGCATGCTGAAAGTCCTGGGTTCAAATCCCAGCACCTCCAAACAGTTTTATATTTTTACTTTTTCTTTTTATTTATGTTTTATTCTTTTTATACTGATGCTCACTTGGTTTTTGAGATTTTCTCTACAGATCTCTATATAAAAACTAACAATATTTCTATTTGGGACTGCTCTAATAACAGACAGAGAGACACAATAAAAAGCTTACTTACTTAGAGAGACGAGGTCGACTTTATTAGGGTTAATTTTCTATCTACCACGGAATACATTCTTATGTTCTTTTAGAAACCCTCATTTTATTTCAAGATATAAAAAAAAAACTGGGTGAACGTTTTTTTTAAATTGAAGATTGTTATTATTCTTTAATAAATATAATCTATAAATTATTTTAATATTTGCTTGCAGCAGAACTTGCCAGCAGGTCTGATTACAGCCAAGCGCCAGTCTATAAATAAAAAAAAAAAACATTTAAATTTATTTATGGTTGTAAATTAATATCTTGGTAACCCTTGATAAGATCTACAGTATTTTACTATGATTATAAGTTTAACATTCGAGTACACCACATATTTTCCTTCTAGTGTCGACTCACCACATATGGCATGCAATTTGCGACAAGTGACAACTATGATAATAAATAGTCATTAGGTACCACGAACACGACTAATTGTGTCTACCTTGTTTCTTGACAGGTTACTACCTATTAAGATACTTATTTAACGCCAGATAAACTCATAAAATAAAAGGGCTCTGAATATTTTGGCCTACCTATTAGTCCGCCATTTTACTTTTTTCCAAAATAGTGACCACGTATAAAATCAATAGCATTCAATAGAGTCCTCCGTACAACTTTGATAGTTTATTAACTCGGAAACGTGACACTTTGGAAGGTTTTGTCTCATACAACACTTGCTTGTATTGATGCCAGCCTGCAAAAATAAGTCGTGTAGTGAGTCAGACCTTACCTATCTGACTGACTCATCAACATTCAGCCCAAACCCTTTTACCTAGAAAGCTGAAATTTCGCACAGAGGTTCCCTTCATAATGTAATAGTTCAAATGAGTTTCAATAATTTTGTAAAGTGGTGATAATAAAAAGAATACCCGGCTGAGTTTGTTGTGGGCTCTTCTCACACCTGGGCTCGTTTGGAACCCTCGTAGCTTTAGTTTTAAGTTTGCGTAATAATTATCACCACTATAATATCTTACAAATCCAATCTTAAGTCTGAGCAAAGTCAAAGTGCGCTTTATAGATTTCAGCCTAAGTCTTAAGAAAAAGGCCGGATTTTTCAAAAATCTTATGAGGGTGACGACGCGGGTGGTCATTAGTTTTCAAACAATTTTAAGTTATGTATGTGGGAATGAATCGTATATTCTTGTGCATCATCATCATCATCATGATCAACGCATGGCCGGCTCACTACAGAGCACGGGTCTCCTCTCAGAGTGAGAAGGGTTTTGACCATAGTCTACCACGCTGGCCAAGTGCGGATTGGCAGACTTCACACACCTTTGAGAACATTATGGAGAACTCTCAGGCATGCAGGTTTCCTCACGATGTTTTCCTTCACCGTTGAAGCAAGTGATATTTAATTAATTAAAACGCACATAACTCCGAAAAGTTAGAGGTGCGTGCCCGGGATCGAACCACCGACCTCCGATTGGAAGGCGAATGTCCTAACCACTAGGCTACCACAGCTTTTTTTCACACAGTTACAGGTAGGTATCTGAGTGTAGTTTTGTTTAGTTCGTGAGTCATGATGTTCCCATTTCGTGACATTCACCATTATTATAATTACCTCGTCAGTCTTCCCATGTCCATGGCTTTGTATAAAGCCTTGGACATACGCGATCCACGATGGAAACACGGCTTTGGTTGTGGTGTCTTCACTTAGTCAAAACCCTCTCTATTTGAAAAAATATATGAAAAAAATTACTTTTTGGGCACGTACAATGTAGGATGGGTTCCCAATTAGCCACACTGTGATTCGTTGGGAATCCATCGAAAAAAGTTCCCATCGAGTCACACCCAAGCTACAGTGTGACTCGTTGAGAATTACAATGAATTTAAAAGTTGCAACTGGTAGGTAACAGTGTGACTCGATGGGAAAAAATGAGTTCGCACCAACGAGTCACAGTGTGACACGATTGGGTGATGATGATAGACAAGATGAGGCCACTTGTTTTTTTTAAATAGAGATAGCGTGATTCCACAGAGGTATGAAGACAAAGCGAATAGGTAGGTAAGTTTTATATGAGTTTGTTTGACTGCCTTTTTTTTTTTTAAATCTTAAAACATTATCATACTTAATATTATAAATGCCAAAGATGTGTTTGCTTTTTATTTTGTACTTTAATCACGTCGCAACAGAGCTAAGTACGGGGTCGACGTGATTTTTGTATGGGTAAGACCTATAGAGTGAAATAGTCTATTTAAGCCCGGAAAATCATAGAGTTCCCAAGCGATTTTTAAAGACCTAAATCCACGCAGACCAAGTCTCGGACATACTAGCTACTAAAATACGGTTTCACCAAGATTTTATGCATATTTACCCGTGCGATGCCGTGCGGGGGGGGGGCGGCGCTGAGCTAGTTTTAAATAAAATAACCAATTCCTAAACAATGTCACAATATTATCATGGAAATAAAATCCTACTCAATTTGCCTTAAAAGCAAACGGTCATAAAAAAGAAATCATTGATTTAAAACTTCTAGCGCCTTATTATTTGGCTGTGGTTCCGTATATGGGAACTGTTAACTGTTAATAAAAAGTTTGATATGTATTTATTCGCCTATTTTACCAAATTATAAGATTATAACTTCTAACTTTTTTTTTACTGTAATAATGCAAGAAAAGCAAAGTTGTAAAATTCAAACGCGGCTTTTAAATCTTATATAGATTTATTTATATTAATTTGATAAAAAAGAAGATTGTAAACTTAAAAGGATAAACCGACTAACAGATAATATTATATTATGAAAATACAGCTAAAAACACCGTCGGGTCTAGAAACTAGAAATTTTGCATGTCGATAGGTTCTTTATATATACTTGACGCACCACTACTGCGTTGTACGATTTTTGGGAAATACTAATAAACGTTTATTTATGCGAAGGAAGTCGTGAGAAAAGCTAGTATTTTATAAAACAACTTTAAATGTAGAGAGGATCTCTAATTATTTATTTTTGTAAACAAAATTATTCCCATTATCTTGAAAGTAGTTAGTAAATCAAATTGTAAACGTAAGAGTATCAATAAATGCTCTCTTGGACTTTTATAGCTCATTTAAATGTTTTATGAAGCTCTATTGAAATGCTCACAAATTCAGAATTATAATATTATTATACCGTGTCCGTATGTGTATGATATGGAGTACCGACCACATATAAAAATTAAGGAATGCGGTGAAAATGTGAAATCTTTAGTTTCAACCTCTTCAGGATAGCCTTATTAGTTCATAATGCCCAATCCAGGATGACTGGAATCATCTGAATGTCTACGATTGATTAGAATTTCAAATAACAAATAAAATGATCTTAAAATAGACACTAGCACACACATAGCAACTCACACATACATACATTCACACACACACACACACACACACACACACACACACAATATTTGTATTTGTTAATAAATAATTTTAAGTTCAACCACTATGTATGGGAAGGCACTGGCTCCTAAGATACGGGCTCTCCTTGTTTAGGAGCCAGGACTCCATTTAAGCCAAGTGAATAAATAAATATTCATTCATTCATTCATTCAATGAAAAAAACGCATCAAGCCAAAAGTATAAATGACACTTTTTGATCCTAACTTTTCAATTAGGTACCTATAGAACTCCGAGGTTCGCAATTTGGATTAAAATTGATTTTCGTCCCTTATAGGTACACAATAATACAATCAATGTTATTCGTAGCAATCAAGACATCTATGATTAAAAAAGCCAAATTGTCATCTTCCATTGACTCATGAAAGGATTATGATTTCTTTATTTCTTTATTTACATTAAAGTCCCCTACTTATGAATTTTTATTAGAAGATAATAATTTATTTGAATCGTGAGGTTTGCTATGATTTCAAGATTAGTAAATGATAAGTAGACGTCAAGGCAGGGGTGGCACGTGAACGTGATATCAAATATTTATAGTTAATACCAACACAATATATTGAAATCTAATAAAGTATGACAAAAAATGAATATGGTGATCCTTACTTCATAACACTCTAAACTGCCTCAACGGTATGGTTGTTAGCATGTTCGACTGCAGATGACAATGTCCTGGGTTCGATTCGCGGGTCGGACCAAGAATAATTAATTTGGTTCTCACCTGGTGGTAAGTGATGGTGCAGTCTAAACGGGCTAATCTGGAAAGGGTATGGCAGTTTGAATTTAACCCATAACCCTTTGGTTTCTACACGGCATCGCACCGGAATCTCTGTGGAGATTGACCACCGGCACCGTGGCCGAAATCCGGTCGGCATCTTATTAATACCTATCAGGATAAAAATGATGCAATCGCAATTGTTGGGGTTGGCTGAATTTATGGTATTCTTGTTGCAACAATGCATTGTAGCCAATAGGGAGCGAGCATCAGCCAACCAGAGGTGATTGCGATCATGACATTGTAGCTGTCATACTACCGCATTCGAGCTGCCGGTAGCCTTTTGAATATAAAAATTAATAAATATATAATAAGCGTAAAATACAAGGTCGAAGAAGATTGATTACGATATAAAGCTTACTTTTACTTTCCTCCTTAGTCCCTTTATGTTTCACCGCTCTTATTTATCCAGTGTCAGTCTTACATTTTCGAAATCTCGGTAATTACTTAAGGAGGGTTATTAAAACCAGTTTATTGCTGATATCAGCTTGAACCATATCCCAGTATAATTTCGACACTAAAACCGAAATCTTTTAAACTAATTACCTCATTCATGTTGCCACCCCTGTCAGATTAAAATCGGATTCGATTTAATTCGACGAAAAACATATTAATTATTATTCTAAGCAAATGTAAGAAATTATTGCTGAAAATCTGTATACAACTTGCTTATACTCGCAACTTCGTCCGCGTGGACTACACAAATTTCAAACCCCTATTTCACCCTTAGGGGTTGAATTTTCAAAAATCCTTTCTTAGCGGATGCCTACGTCATAATAGCTATCTGTATTCTGTATGCCAAACAGCCCGATCCATCCATTAGTTTGAGCTGTGCGTTGATAGATTAGTCAGTCAGTCACATTTTCCTTTTATATATTTAGATAAATAATGTAAACTCTGAAAGTTCGGACTACTGTAAATCATAAGATTTTTCAGTAAAACCGTTTTAAGCAATTAAATATCATTTTCTATTGCGGTGAAGAAAAACATCGTGAAGTAACCTGCAATCTGCATGCCTGAGAGTGTTCTCCATAATGTAAAAAATAAACCGGCTGAGTTTGTTGTGAGCTCTTCTCAGACCTGGGTGCGTTTGGAACCCTCGTAGCTTTAGTTTTAAGTTTACATAATTAATTAGCACCTTACATCTTACAAATTCAACAATTTAGCATGAAATTGTACTCCAATGGTACCCAAATCGAATAATTAAGTTATTAGATTTGATTTGTTTTCAAACGTGTCTGACGTCTACCAATCCGCGCTGGACCAGCATGGCAGACTATGGCCTAAACCTTTTTTGTTGTTGATCATAATGATGATGATGAAGAAACAGTAAGATAAATAAGTCAAGTACACGGCCGAAAGTAATGTACATCGGCCTTTAGAATGACATTTCGGCTTTGTAGAGCGTTGTCTCTGTCACTCATACCTATATGACGTTTTGTCGGTCTCAACGACAGAGACAATGCTCTGAAAATCTGCTATCTCCTTCTAAAGGTCGATGTACATTACTTTCTGCCGCGTACTGTAAGATCTTTACATCTGTAACAGTTAAACGAATTTACATAAACGAAATGAGATCAAATCACCCGTGAACTCGAAACGCTAATGAGACGAATTGACAAACCGTCGTATGTAATTAAAGTTACAACTTTTCCAAAAAGTGAAAATGAAAGTTATCTACTTTCAATATTACAAAACGACATAGTTACAAAACATTTAAATACAAACTAATATTTGATTCCTCAGTGCTTGAAGACCAAAGTCTTCGAACAGTACGTGTTGCCAGTGATGACATATGGATGCGATACATGGTCGCTAACTATGGGCCTCATAAGAAAGCTCAGAGTCAGTCAGCGGACGATGGAGAGAGCTATGCTTGGAGTTTCCCTACGTGATCAAATCAGAAATGAGGAGATCCGTAGGAGAACTAAAGTAACCGATATAGTTCAACGGATTGCGAAGCTGAAGTGGCAATGGGCGGGGCACATAGTACATAAGTCTTAATATTTAAAAGGAAAAGGTGACTGACTGACTGACTGACTGACTGATCTATCAACGCACAGCTGAAACTACTAGACGGATCAGGTTGAAATGTGGCATGCGGATAGCTATGACGTAGGCATCCGCTAAGAAAGGATTTTTGAAAATTCAACCCCTAAGGGGGTGAAATAGGGGTTTGAAATTTGTGTAGTCCACGCGAACGAAGTCGCGAGCATAAGCTAGTACAATATAAAAGAGCCAGTATCGAGAAATCATATTCCTTAAAATTGATCAATACTAATTTAAAATTACCTAATAAGCCTCAAGGTCCAAAATAAGTAATAATAATATTATGTCCGAAATTGTAAATTCAAATTTCGCAATTAATCTATACAAAAAGACCTTAGTATAACATAAAAACCTTCAATTTCAGTTTATTAATATTTGCATTAAAAATGTATGCCAAAATTTAAGGCAATTACGCCATCTGTAATTTAGTGAACGCACTTAATCAATATTACCTTTTACTAACTACGTGTAAAAATCTTCAAACTTATGTAATTAACCTAATTGGGTTATCACTGATTTGCCCGTTTCAAAAAAAATTGCAAAATTCAAAACCACTTGATGTAACTCCAATAAGTAAACGTAAATGAGAGCTAAGAGAATCATATTATTCATTTATTTATTTTATTTAATAGGAAGCCAATGGTATACAAAGAAAACTAATTATGACGACTTATATAAACTTAGGACTATCAATGTATACTCACTTACAGGCTAACTCAACATGCTTAACTAGAACTTCTAAACAGTATAGCTTAAAGTAAGACATTCTTTGCGTACCTAAAATCTATAACAATTAAATTAATTACCTACTCAATAAGTTAAAAGTATTACTTAAGTATTACTTTCTTAGGTGTATGGTAAATAGTACATTACTGCACGAAACCGCGAAGTAAGCGTTTTCTGGTCGAGTGTGATTAGACGGCCGAGCCTTGGCGAGGATGTCAGAAAGGCACTCCCGGTCGAGGCATGTAGGTATGTGCTTTTCTAAAAGATGAAACAATTAACATAATTTTTGAAAAAAATACGTTTTGCTAATTCGGCCTCCGCTCTCAAATTAGGAGGTAGCAATCAAATCCCATAATAAACTACTTTTTTTTACACTTGAACTCATTTTATCTAGTAGGTAGGTAAAAAAACATGTATGCACCGTCAACCGTCTAGTGATTATTATTTATGACACTGACGAATGAGCGCCAACACTTGGATCACCTGACACATGGATACATTTCTGGGACACAAATAGAAATAGGCCCATCTGCCACTTCGTTTTTCTTCTACAATTTTATGCCTCTTCAAAACCAGAAGCAGCCCACGATCTAATAAACTACCGATGTTGACATCACAGGTACACTAGACAAAGGTCCACACTAGGTACTGTATTAAAAAGCAACCTGTTCGGTTGCTTTTTAATACAGTATGTTGCTTGTTGGGTGTCAGTGTGTTTAAAATACGACGTCTATTAGCGTGGGAGGCGCGGGCGCAGCGATCGAAATCTGTAGGCCCGATAGCGTCCAGAAGTTCGTTAAAATATTAAAGTTATAACTTTAATTAAATTGATTTTTCTTTTTAATATTGTCTTAACTATCTAATAGAGACTATCTCCCCCCTCCCCCCCCCCCTTATCCTTCAAATGGTGGTCAAAAGGTCAAGGGACCATGATTATTTGGTCGCAAAAGGCAGTAATTGTAATAACTGGTCTTTATGCTACAAAAAGCTGGGACTTGCATTTTGGATATTATAACCGATACGTCATCATAGTGCCACCTCCTTTTTGGAAGTCGGTTAAAAATATGATGTTGTTATTAACAGTTTTGACTGTACTAGCTTATGCTCGCGACTTCGTCCGCGTGGACTACACAAACTTCGAACCCCTATTTCAAACCCTTAGGGGTTGAATTTTCAAAAATCCTTTCTTAGCGGATGCCTACGTCATAAAAGCTATCTGCATGCCAAATTTCAGCCCGATCCGTCCAGTAGTTTGAGCTGTGCGTTGATAGATCAGTCAGTCAGTCAGTCAGTCACCTTTTCCTTTTATATATTTAGATTATCCATAGGTATTATCTTTTACTTACCCAACTGGTCTGTTTCAGTTGTCAAAACAATAATGAGCCATGGCTATTTAGATTTAACTGTATTAATTATATCTGACAGTAACATAATAGAGTTAATTAAGACTATTATAACTTTATATAGCGCATATTATACTTCAATTGTCAATATACACAACAGTGATGGACATTCTAAATTTTAACTAAGCCCAAATAATAAACCAAGATTCAGTTCGTAGCTTTAGTTTTAAGTTTGCGTAAAAATTATCACCACTATATCTTACAAATCCAACAACTGACAATCACCTATTTTGAATAAATTATTTGATTTGATTTGATTACAAGTCCGAACTGAATATAAATATCAAAATACCCGGACAGCATCACGACTTTTTTAATTTTCGCATCCGTAAAAGAAATCACCAATAATTCACTAACCGTTGCTCTCGATCAAAATAAACCGGCTCCAAATCAGTTAAGGGCAATAACCCATGTGGGTTACCACTTCATCCTTTTGCGGAGACCAATCCAAGACAGGAATATAGTGAAAATTTCAAAGTGATTTATAACGAATACTTTTTGCAAGCACAATTAAAACAAATGCGTATTATATAATAGTTACCAACTTAACAATAATTTAATTACTTTTTAATTAACCGGCCAAGGGCATGAACAAAAAATTGGATGGCAACTTATAACTCAGCGAATACCATCAATAAAGAAAATTAACTATAAATTAGGAATTATAAACTTGCTTTCAACTCATTTAGGCTGTGAGAATCAAAATGGTCAAGTCTATGAAAGAGAATACCAAACGAACCTTGATTAAGTGCAATGAATATGTTAGGTCAAAGAAGATTGCCTGTGCGAATTTACGCGTGAGCTTACAAATATATTCACATAGCTTGCATGTTCAGCCACATGCTTCGTTATGGCGGAGAAAGTTATATGTATTTATGTTTCGATTTATTTCTCATCTATTCTAAATGTCTGCAATGCAACAGACATAAATTATATCCGTTCCACTTTCTATCTTAAATTACGTTAACCACTGGTAAGACGTCAATAGTAGTAAATTGTTGACAAATCTCACTTTAATGCGCATCAATCGTGATTTTATTGCCAGAATACCAGAATAAATATCGCATAATAAGTCTGTGTAATCAAATCAGAAATGAGTAGATCCTAGAACCAGACTAACCGACATAGTTGAACGGGTTGCGAAACTGAAGTTACAACTGGCAATGGGCATGGCACAGTTTGAAAAATTGTTAGATTTTGGAGTCCCAAGATTCTGGAATAGCGACCTAGTGACCGAAAAGTGCAGTATTGGAAGACCCCTGGACTAGAAGACTAGGTGGACACGGACAGACGACATCAAACGAGTCGCAGGAAGCCTCTGGATTCAGCCGGTTCAAGACCGTGGCGTGTGAAATCCCTTCAAGAGACATATTATGTCCAGCAGTGGATGTCTATTGGCTGACGATGATACAAAATATAAGGTCGGCATTGGAAAGATCATATTCGGTATATAATAGTTTCATGCAGCAGAGTTACGATGAGTTTTGCTTAGGTCTGATTACCAGGTAAAATATTATTTTACACGGAACTTCTGCTTCAACACCCGTTTTTTATTATAGACTAGCCCTTAACTGCAATCAAAAGTAATACCTTGTCTAGATTTAGAAGATGCATATATGTCTATTTAAAGATACATAAATGAATGGCAGGAAAGTGGAAGTTGAAGTATTCCCCATCTTAATGATGTGAATCAGAAACGAGGTAGCGAATCGCTTAGTTCGTTAGTAGGACTGTAGACCTTTACACTCTGCGATCCATATTTATAAGAATTACCGCAATAATCCTTCTAATTGAATAGATCTTTACAATCTCCGGCATTCTAAATTAAATAATCCTTTTTATCTTTAATCACCTTATTAGAGTAACCGTACTCAACTATCGGTACTAAAAGATCTTTCGGAGCTACATTAGTTACTTGTATGTCAGTCACCGAGTTAATAAATCATAAGCTTTCACAGAAAGAGCGAATGAATGGTACATTGAATTGAATGATATATACGAACCAATTCTAAATGCAATTGTCGATAATGGTAATGGAGTACCTGCTGAATTAACACGAAGTATTACAAGATATGTGAACAATGTCAGAATTTATGTTTCTAGCATATAATTCTTTTATTTTGCACTACAGGTATGACACTAAGGGTATGATTTCAAAAAACCAATGTTAATATTTACATAGGTTAATAATTATTTTACTCGTCAAAAGTCTCAGCTATTATATGTTTGTGCAAACGCAGACCATCTCGAAAACGGACTTCTTTTGAGGTATATTTGGTTTGCTAGACCCAATTTACTCTCAATTTTTTCATTAATAGATGTCATAAAACAATTTTAAAGTGGTGGAAAAACGCCAAGAAAGAATTTAAGAAAGTGAGACTTGCTAATTTTTCGTGTAACTATTTCAAAAGTTTTATGAAAGGCAGTCATTATGCAATGAGTAGATTCTTATCAAAAATAATCATCAAAATAAAAACAACCTTTTTAAGAATTACAAATTGTTATTATTGTTTTAATTACAGAATTTTATGAACTAGTTAGTAATTGGAGAAAGTGATCGGCAGGGGGTACAACTTGGGTCAGATTCCGTGTTTTAATTATTTTTATTTTCTGATTATATTATGCTAATTAAAGACTGATCGAATCACCGATTAATTGTTGTTTTTGAGATAACTGAATCGTTATAGTTTTGTTTATTGGAGCATGTTACTTGTGCTTCGTTGCCATATACTTTAAATAATTATTTAAATATCGGATTTCGTTAATTTGATACGTTTTGCTTACTTTTTTTTCTTTTGTCCACAGGTAAAGATCTCCGTAACTTGATCTGCACATCTTATCTGATCTGGTGGGAACCGTAGTTTTGTGTGAGGATATCTCAAGTTGTAAATTAATTTTATCTACAGTCGCAGGCAGCCGCTGGATTCAGGCGGCGCAAGACCGTGGGGTGTGGAAGTCCCTACAAGAGACCTAGTCCAGCAGTGGACGTCTATTGGTTGATGATGAGTCTCATTTTTAACTGGATCAACTATAAATGTTTTACGAATAAAATAGCACCATTCACTTTTGAGAGAAACCATAACCGATTTCTTACACTTATTTCTTATGTCATCTCATTTTCGTTTATTTATTTTATGATTTAATTTCTTTTCATATTTTGTTTCATTTAATTTTATCTGATATTGAATTTCATTGTTAATCATAATTTGACAAAAAACGCAATTTAAGTACTTATACACTTTAACGCCATCGTCTGTACGAGAACCCACTTTAAAAACACCTTTGACTGGATAGAACAGTCTACAATAAAATAGTGTTGAAAAAATTAAATCAATCTCGGCTTTTCTTACATCGTTTTCACACAAAAAGTTGACAGCTTAACAAGTCCCCCGTGGTGGCTATCAATTACTTTCTTGTTTATCCCCCGAGTCCGCTCGCTTATAAGGAACACGTCATTCTGGTATTGTATCTGGTCTAGATAGCCTAGACTTCCACTAATAGCCGAAGAGTTGGCAGTACATTTTGAAGAAGTACTTGGTAAACTAAATTAGTTTTTCTTCAACCGATGGCAGCACTCATGTAACTGTATGTAGTCTCTCAAATGGATTTAAAATAGTTATTTAAAATACTTATTCATCGTTATTGTAATCGGTAGCAAAAGCCCTTGTGAAAAAATGTAAACATCGAATCAACTAATAAAACGGCAGAATTTGCTGTCGATTATGTTAACGATGAATACTTTTTTCTTATACAATCGGGGGGCAGGTTAAATAACAGGAACATGCTAGAACTTGATAATGTTTGACAAATACTAGACCTACTTCATTAGAATACGGAATTCTTTACAAGCTCTACCACTGCCAAGAGTCACTGGTGATCTAAGAGATCTCTTATGAAGTGCTTCCTTGTTCGTTTATTATCTTTTTTCGTCTTATTGTTACAATTTTTGGTAAGAATATAAAACAGTTGACTTGCCAAGTTGTAAAGAATGAAAATGTTATTCTATCAGTTTTAACTTTTATCAAATAACTACCTTATGCCCGCGACTTCGTCTGCGTGGACTGCACAAATTTCAAACCCCTATTTTGCCCTCTTAGGGGATGAATTTTCAAACATCCTTTCTTAGAGGACGTCTACGTCATATTAGCTATCTGCATGCCAAATTTCAGCCCGATCCGTCCAATAGTTTGAGATTTGTGTCGATAAATCAGTCAGTCAGTCACTTTTTCGTTTTATATATTTAGATATCTTTCTGGCATACTTTCTGTTTAATTTTTAACATAAGACAAAATATTATTAAAACCTATGCATTAAAAATCTGTCGTTTTCGTGCTGTCACAATTAGTGAATAAAAATTGTAAATTTTTCAACATTTATCAAGTGCCTCATCGAAACTCCCACTGGCTTTTGGTCCACAGGACGCGGGGCTCATTAGAGGCTTGAAACATTGAGATAAATAAATGTAAGACTAGTTCGTGCAGTTAGTGCTGTCCAACAGTCCACTGTCTAACAGCTGTTAATGAAGTTAAGCTGGCTCCTAAATGATGGTGCAATCACTCACAATGATAATATTAAGGTAGAGAAAAATGATAATTGTGTGAAACATGATAATTTAATAGTTATAAATGATATAAACGGTTTTGCGACAGAATGTCTATACTAACAAGGCATTATAGCGTGCTGGACTGATTGACGCCTGTTGATTCAATTCAAGACTATTTTGTAAAACCAGAATCATAATATTAGAAACACCTGCAGGCGGCATCCGGTGTTTGTAGTGTAATTTAAAGTAATAGAAACACCTACCCAGATTTAAATTGAATCAAATCGGCAGATTGATTTAAACCAATTTTTTTTATTCTAATTTATAGACTAGCGCTTGGCTGCAATCAGACCTGGTCGCAAGTGATGATGCAGCCTAAGATATGATATAAAATAGTAAATAACATTATTCTTAGTTTAAACGACCATCCACATAGTAGATAATCACATGATTCAGGAATCGATTGCTACTAAGAACTTTTCCGTAGTTGTAACGTATCAATTAAAAATACACTAACAAGGGAAAGTAACGGTGACCATGAATACCTAAACAGCATAATAATGGCGGAAATCCATACTAATAAAATCCACTTAACTAAACAAGATATCAATTTACGTGACGCGTGAAGCGAACGATTTGAATAAAGCCATTTTGATTTGATTGAGGCTTGCGACAACATTATTAAGTGTAAATTGATTTGCTTATTTGGTTATACTAGGAGTGCATTTAAATGGAATGGTATTTATGATAAATATGCCTGAGCCAATTAAAAAAAGATAATTTCCTGAAACCTTCGTTTACAGAGAGTAGTCGGTAAAACAAAACGGTAGGAGGTAAAACAACCAGATCAATTTTTACACCGTAACAATTATTTTACAAAAATTCTTCCAATACAGCTAATTAAATTTTAAAATTTCATGATTTTAAACATATTATGTTGTGCTTTTACGTTGTACATAAACTACAAGTATAATATAGTATGGTAATATTTAGTAATAAGCAACCCGCAAATTTTCCTCAAGAAGAACCTGAAGACGGGTAGATACGAGATAGATTCAGTACGTGACAGCTTCACCTTGACGTCTTTTTCCGTCGTGACCACGATCCATGCGACTGAGTCAAAATATTATCCAACCTTTACAAATAAATTATTATTAGCGTTGTATTTGCTTTATCATTTTAGGTATTCTTCTAATAATTATTGTAAGTTCATTTTCCAAAATGTATTAACTGAATTTTTCAAGGAGACCTGCTCAACTGTTTGCTTCAAGTTGGAGGTTGACGCAGAAATTACAACCTCAAAATGTGCTGAACGTTCAGTACCAAAATTCGCTGACTTTTGCGTCGGTGTCATGAGGGCAGAGGCTAAAAAAAATTTAAGTACTTCTATAACACCAATCTAATTGTGTAAGAATAACGATTTCATGGCTATCGTAATCGTCAACAAATTCTGCCCTTTCATTGGTTGATTCGCTGTTTATATTTTTCACAGCCAATCAAAGGGCAGAATTTGTTGACGATAACGATAACGATGAAATCGTTATTCTTACACAATTGGGGGGCTGGTATATTATGTTAGTACCAGAAATGAGACATAACTAAAACATTAACAGTTATCTCTGAATCAAAATGCAGCCTGTACGGGCGCTAAAGTATACTAAGCTATAAGTAGTATGTTCGCCTCAGGTCGAGATGACAATCGGGGTGGAGACGCCCTGCATACCCGCACAGCCCCCCCCCCCCGCCCCGCCCCCCCCCCCCCCCCCCCCCCCCCGCCCCCGCTAACTCGGTGCGGGGTAACGCTGGTGACGTGCGGGTGTGCGGAGCGTCCCCCCACTTCATACCCCGATTGCCATCTCAACCTGTCGCATACTAAGGTATGTTCGCCTCATTATCGTGGACGGCTGTAAATTCAAATAAAGATGCCAAGCGAAGAATCAAGTTGGTTTGCATTGTACACCAAGCAACACTTTCAAATTCTTGATATTCTGAATTAAACCCTATACAAATAGGAATAGGATTTTTTGAGTTTTATCCCAACTTAACTTGTTACTTGTGTAAAGTACTGTATTTTTGTTTAATGGTGTATTCAACGCCTAAAGTAGATGTAATTGTATTGTGTTTGAAGAATATACGGGCAATTCTAAACTTTGTTCACAACTTGTTTATGTGTAGTTCCACATATTCTAACGATCAATTTTGGCGTATTAGTCCAAATGCTACGAATACAAAGATCTCCTATTTCCTCTTTCTCACATCTTTCTTTC
Organism: Maniola hyperantus; assembly: GCF_902806685.2. Taxonomy (NCBI): domain Eukaryota; kingdom Metazoa; phylum Arthropoda; class Insecta; order Lepidoptera; family Nymphalidae; genus Maniola; species Maniola hyperantus. The sequence goes on along the minus strand of NC_048546.1, from coordinate 2,381,498 downwards.
TTTTGTTCTTGTTGAAAAAGACTATCTTGTGTTCATTTTCTGTGTATTTACAGAACGTGACAGGTCAAATGGCAATCGGGGAGCGAATGCCACGCTCACCCGCACAGCCCGCGCGCTAACCCGGTGCGCGCGAGCTAGTGTTAAAATATAATGTCAGTCAGTCAGTGGCACCGATTCTGAGCACAACCTAATTTTAGAGTATTCGCATGCTCTTCTTACAAATGTAATATGAAAAGGACAGACACAGTTTGACAGTTCTAAATTTAATTTTTATATGGTAAAACCCGTGATTTTAGCGCGCAGTCGCGAACCTACTGTTTAAAATTGTATTGTGCACTAAAATTTAGAATCTTTAAATGTGAAAGTCATGTTCCGTTCCTTTTATAGCATTATTAAAAGGATGCAGATACTCTAAATTTAGTTTAGAGAGAGATTAGAGAATCGGGGCCAGTCTTCTTTTAAAATATATTATCATAGAAAATTTTATAAAAATAATATAACTGAATAACTGTCTATAAAATATTTTTATTGCTTTAAGCTTTTGACCTGTTAGCTCAGCCTGTTAGCATTTTTTCTGTCGCCCTTTAGTACATATTTAATTCTAATAGAGACCTTAGAACGAATTCTCCGGTTGACTTATAGGCCTGCCTTATAATTGTGTCATACCTGAGTTACATTAGCAATTTTAAAGAGATTCCAACGCGTTCTGGTACAATTTACGCTGTATTTATAACGCATTAGTATAACTGTTTAGATTACGTATAATTGCTGTTTACGCCTCATATTTCTGCTGTAATTTACTCAGCTTAACAGTAACACGTTTGAAACCTAGTTTTGTACCAAGCAGTGTCATATAATTGGCGTGATCAATTGCTTTAGTATTATTTATGTTATGAAATATATTATCTAATATGCATGTATATAATAATACCACTTATTACACTTCAACACCAACCTTGTTTTAATCTCTGCCCATTTGTCTAAAGAATAAACTAGCATAAAATATGTAGCATTATCTTTTTCTACATGTAAAAATGAATCGCTGAATGTGTTGCTGATCGCAAATCTCGAGAACAGCAGAACGGATTTCGCTAATTCTTTTTTCATAATATTCCTTGAATTACCTACGAGGATGGTTCTTACGGAGAGAAAAATTTAAAAAATCCTGAAAAGCAGATAGTATAATATAAAACATGTATCTATATAATATGTATCATTTATATTTTTTGTGATGCATAACTTTGGTTTAATTTTTGTAATATTTGAAGAGAGAGATGTTCCAGCATACCTAGGTAGTTTTATATTTAAAAGTAAGGTCTACGGTTTAGTAGTAGGTTAGGTTCAATGATATTAGAAGAAAATAGGTAGATACGTTATACGCGGACCGCAAGTGGCACGTTAAAACTAAGCTAATTAGCAAACCTGAGCTCAGTCGCCCGCTGTCGTCGCGCTATCGATGACGTCGTTGATAGTAATGTGTATTTTGTTTTCGTCTCCCAAAACAACCGAAAATGCCGTCGTGTGTGATGAGATTCTGCACAAACTACACAAGCAAGGTTTCCAAAAGTCAAGGAATCACATTTCATTCGTAAGTAAAACTATTTCTTTTATATAATTCGTATTTTTCACTTATTTAACAATAACAAACTCGTGCACGTTCGTGTAAAATGCAACTCATTGCAATTTGTACCTTATGTCACATGCCATAAGTACGTATCAAGTTATCGTTGTACGTATTTTAAAGTTTCCGATCAAAGAATATAAAATAAACAGATAGGTCTCTTCTGAGTATTGACAATTCAAATAGTGTGCATATTTCCTGTTTTAGGGAAGGATAAATTAACTATGGTCTAACATCTTTTTACGGTCCACTGCTGGGTCTCTTCATACAATGAGGGAATTTTGGCTATGAGTATGTAGATTGTGTAATAGTAAATATTTTCAAAAATAAAAAATATTTTCATTTCACATTTTATTCCTTTACCTACCTTCCCGCGGCTTCGTCCGCGTAAAATTTAGTAATTTTATTTCGACTTCTTTTCCATGTATGGGAGCCCCCTTTATTTAATTTAATTTAATTTTTATTATTTTTATTATAGCGGCAATAGAAATACATTCTGTGAAAATTTCAACTGTCTACCTATTACGGCTTACGAGATACAGCCCGCTGACAGATGGACGTACAGACAGCGGAGGCTTAGTAATAGGGTCTAAGCCGTTGGCACCCCTTGGGCACGGAACCCTAAAAACGAGCGGAACCGCGGGAAAAAGCTAGTTCGTAATATATTAAATACCACAGTATAAGGTTTTTATTTTACTATACAACTACAGTGTAGGCATAAATCGGCATTAGCCGAATAGACTTTACTGTTTTTTTTTTCTTTGGAGTTTCTAGTTTACCGTCTCGTCCCGTCTCTTTTACGCTCGCATTATTAGGCATATATCCGTCCTTCTTCCACTCTTCTGTGCAGGACGAGGTAGTGCAAAATATAACCGTCTCTTTTTCGTGCGCAACTGAAGCTGAGGTTATTAGTTCACCGTCCTTTACTCTCTGTTGTGTGAGGTTAAAATACTATCTATGCGTTTATGTGTGTTGAGTCTTTCGGCGCTGACGCAGCGTGCCATTACTAAACATCGAATTTGATATAAGTAACCTATCTACCTATTTTTCTTCTAATATCATTGGTTAGGTTAGATAATTTTTGGATTTCCAACTATATAGACAGTTCACAGGCACCGGCTGAGTCCTCATAAGGAAGTTTATGTAACTTACAAGAACAATACAACAATTTGTAGTAATGAAAGCATAGTAAAAACCAATTTTCATAATTTATTACCTAACAGATCTAAATAACCATATCAATTTGTGGAATTCGCTAATCACAATAACACATATAAATATAGAAGTGAGTGGAAGAAGAAGACATGTTTTGCCGACCACACGTAGCGTGGGATAAGGTGAGGAAGAAGAAGCTAATGACAATAACACCAAAAAAACTCTAAATCTAAAAACTTGGTGTTCTTTTCCGCAAAGAAAAAGATGTCTTGTAATACCTAGGTACTAGTACCACCTCGTACTTTTAATCCTGTCAATTTAGATTATGTTTTGTCTACAACCGGATTAGCACCATTGTGCTTTGTACTACACAGCACAAACAATACTGATCAAGATCTTCAACAAATACTTAGCAATTGTTTATCCATTCATACATTTGCATTAACAAATAATAACGAGCGTGATATCAGCATTAGAAGCCTAACCTCAAACTGGTTTGCATCTATTTTGACAACATTCGCCACATCGCTTGTCACCTCATCAAATACTCTGCTATCAATGGGAGGTATCGTCTCTATTCGACCTTAAAATGTAGTTTATTTAGTACGTCGTTGCTGAAGGGTTGATACATTTATAGAGTTCACAACGTTTTCTTGAGACTGCTCTGCCGAGAACATCCGAGAAGTCTTGAAGAAAATTCTTTTCTCGGCGTGAGTCGTTTCGTTTCTGCACCGTGATGTCTTGGAGGTAAAAGACAAGAAAACTACACACACTCGTGTTCTTGTTTCTTCTCAGATATTCTTAACATGTTCGAAGCCGACTTGACAATTTGAAATTCGTATGTAATTTTTCAGCGTTAGCGTGGTAGACTATGGCCAAAACCCTTCTCACTCTGAGAGGAGACCCATACTCTGTAGTGAGCCGGCGATGAGTTAATCATGATGACGATGTCATTTTTTAAAAATTATTTATTGTCACTGAGCGGCGAGGACGTCGGCATCCTATTTGGCGGGTCCGGGGTTGGATTCCAGCCACGCATTTCTAACTTTTCAGAGTTACATAGGTATGTTTTAAGCAATTTAAACATCACTTGCATGCCAAAGAGTTCTCCATATAGTTTCGCACTTGGCCAGCATGGTTGACTATGACCACATCCTTCACGTTCTGAAAAGAGATCCGTGCTCAATAGTGAGCCAGTGATGGGTTGATGATGTGAATTTTTTATTGTTGTTATGAAGGCAAAGCATTGCGAAATCTTTTTTAGAAAATAGAGGAAAACGCGAACGCGGTCAACACCGTAGACGAAGATCGTATCGCTGCGATGTCTCATCACGAGTATGTCGTAACGACTCGTGCGAACGTTCGTATTGGCATCACGATCAACCGATACCATCTCGCGCAGTTTCACAGAACTATTGTTTACGATCACCACACACCATGCTCTTGAAGACACCCAGTTTCTCTAATTTAATAGTAAACGCCCCATTGCGTGATAGAAAGTGAAATGGTTTAGCTTCACGTACGATTAGGCAGAATTAAACCATTGAGAAATCGGTGGGAATGAAGAAGAGACTAGAAGCCTAGGCAAATTGGTAGAAAAAGCTTTCGGCTTTATAATCCAAAATATATAAAAGGAAAAGGTGACTGACTGACTGACTGACTGATCTATCACCGCACAGCTCAAACTACTGGACGGATGGGGCTGAAATTTGGTATGCAGATAGCTATTATGTCGTAGGCATCCGCTAAGAAAGGATTTTTGAAATTTCAACCCCTAAGTTAGGGGTTGAAATTTGTGTAGTCCACGGGGACGAAGTCGCGAGCATAAGCTAGCCCAATACAAATGCAAAAGTGTGTCTCTGTGTTCCCTTTTCACGGTCGATCCAATCCATTAAACTTATTTTGACGAAAGATTGCGTCCCGAAGACGGACCTAGGCTACATTTTCCCCGGAAAGTCAAAGAGTTCCCACTGGAGGTTAAAAAAAATCTAAATCATTCATTCATCAATTATATTACAATAATTACATCAGCTGCATCCCACATTCAGGCGACCTCCTCTATGGCGGGTGCAGCGGCCATCAGCGCCGAATAGGCCAAAAGGCGCAAATATGAAAACCTCGATGGGAGCTTCGTATTCGTGCCTTTTGGTGTGGAGACCTTGGGGCCGTGGGGCCCGGGGGCTCGAGCTCTTTTTGAAGAAATTGCGAAAAGAGTTATCGAGTCAACCGGGGACCCGAGAGCTGGCAGCTACCTTGGCCAAAGAATTAGTTTGGCCATCCAAAGGGGTAATGCTGCCAGCATCTTGGGTACAATGCCTCGCTGCGGTGGTCTCGATGAGGTTTTAGATTTAATTTAATTTATTTTAGTTTTAATTTAATATTGTTTTCTTTTTTTTTAGATTTAAGTTTATTAATAGTTTATTTGTTTCCATCTTCAAGTAATTATTAAATAATAAAAATCATTCGTAATTTAAATTGTCTGCAACTGTAAAAAAATTTAAAGCTGTCGGTTTTTACAACGATCTACAGCCGGTGAACCAAGGCGATGGAGCGTCAGCTTTGGTAGGCATATAGTACTAACTTTTTTATTAAGTTACTGTAATGTATGGCCGTATGGCTGTCCTGATTCTGTAAGACTCCTGCACACCACTCACTGCAGAGTGATGATGAACGAGAGAAGCCTCCTCCAGCTTACACTTGGCATTAGGTATATGGCTTGGCAGTGGAACAGACGTGCGTGTGGTGTGTAAGGCAAGGCGTACAGTACAGTTACTTTTTCGCTTACCCAAGCACACTGACCAGGGTCAAATGGAAAATGGAAAAAAATTACATTATATTATGGCCATATGGCGTGAATTTCATCCATCATTTTTACTTTTATTAAAACAATCTAAAAAACTTTTGAACCCGCCAAAAAGCATCATGAAAGTCTAATTTCATTGATAAAACAATAAAAGCACCTAAAATAGGTACCTATTAAGTATGGGTAGGGGTCTGAATTTTTCAACGGTCAGATGTTGTAGTTGATCCAGGAAGTTACCTCATTGTTTATGGACGTTTAGTTATTCTGTTGACATGTCAAAACGATTCATAACGCTTTATAAGTATCTATGATAATATCTAAAGGACATTAGGAATGCATTAGGACAAGGAGTTGATTTCATAATCATTTCCTTTATGATTATACTATGTCCAAGTAGCTAGGTATATTACAATTTTTATGTCATGCCTTATTAATGCAAATTCCCTTTTATTTTTTAATGAAAATATTACGGCTAGCCTTATCTAATTACTATACAAATCATGCTCGCGTGGAATGGTGCCAAGAATACTGGCTGCATTTCCGCGCTGGACAGCCAGGCTGATCCGTTGCGCAAAAAATGAGCCAGCCCTTCTGTCACCAGATGAGGCTATTAATCGCGGTGAATGTCTCGTAGATTTGTTTAGCACTAAGACTCCATGGCCCCAGGGTCTCCATGGCAAACGGAACAAAAGTGTAACTCTCAATAAGAGAGGCATACTTGCGCCGCTTGCCTTTTTCAGCTGTTTCAGCTGCTTTTATTTTATTTTAAAATCATGATATTATTACTTCCTACTTCAAAAGTAGTGCTTCCTTTACAAATTATCAATATAAGATATTTATTTACTAGTCGTAAAATACGTAAGTATAAAAATATCTAAAGTAAATAATGATCAATGTTACTTTTTCTAACAGCTTTGATAAATGTTAGATTTTTAGATACGTACAAATAAGAACAACATCAATACATTACCGTCAACCAGAGACACATATTTTATGTTGATGGATAGATGCAGGCGTTACTTTGCAAAAATAATTTGCTCTTTGCTCCTACTTACATAAAAATACCGGCCAAGTGCGAGTCAGACTTGCGCGCCGAGGGTTCCGTATTACAGTCGCACTTTTTTCTACATTTTGCACGATAATCCAAAACTATTATGCATAATAAAAATAAATAAAAATCTGTTTTAGAATGTACAGGTTTCCTTGCTGGTTCTTCTCGGTAGAACCAGTGGTAAATTAAACTAGTTAACGATTCAAAAGCACTTATAAAAGTTTACTTGAATAAAAACACTATATTCTATTCTAAAAAATATATTCTATTGTGCGTTACAATAACGTATAGTCACACTGGTATTGCCGGGCCTGCTTGTAGATCATCCGTCTTATCAGACTAACTACAAGAGAGAGATCTAACTAACCTTTCTCTATCCATTAATGCTAAACTACACACTTAGTTGAATTAATCAATTTCCTCAGATCGCTATCGAGATGTTTGCGATGATACCCGAGGTCAGAGTTTAATATGCTCTCGCCAAGGTATAGGAGACGTGGATGTTGAATATTGATTGACTTTATGTATGGACAATACTTGTTGGGATTTCTCTTATAATATCGTAAAGTAATAGATATAAGTCCAATGAAGCAAAAGCTTAATTTGCTATAATCCGCTGAAACAGGTCGAATCTGTATGGTGCAACATGCAGCATGCGAAATGCACCGCCCGCCCTCCCACTGCTAAACATGCAGGAAGAAGCAGCCACCAAGCAAGCACCACCACCACGTAGCACCACACAAATCCCAAACACACTCGACGCACGTTTCGCCCCGACACAACATAAGAGATATAAGTCCCGCAAATTGCTATTGCGCTGGAACCATGTCTTATTAACATCGAAATGATGTCATTTTGATGTCAGCCGAAATGAAAATATACCATCAGCTCGAAACTTCAGTCTAGTGCTGGCGGCCACGCGCATTCGCAATTTGCGGGACTTATAATAGTAGGTACAAAGTCAAAGTCAAATGGTTTATTCAAAATAGGTAATAAATTACACTTTTTGATAGTCGGTTGTTGCATTTGTAAGATGATGATATTATAGTTGTGATAATTTTTACGCGAACTTAAAACTAAAGCTACGAGGGTTCCAAACGCGCCCAGGTCTGAGAAGAGCCCACAACCACCGGGTATTTTTTTTACTATCACCACTTCACAAAATTACTTAAACTTATTAGAACTATCACAAAGTCGTTAAGCACCTCAGTCCCAAGTTTTTTTATCATTTAAATAGGTAAGCCTTTACATTGTAAATTGTAATAGGATTTTTCAATAAGTTTACGCAAAATCAACTCTCTCTTGACATACCCAATTATATTCTTACACTTATTACTGCGATCTTATGTAATTTCTCAAAAACGCTAACTTCATAAATCAACATTTTTGTATTTGTTTGGTATTCATCTGTGACTTGACCGATATCTTTTGTTAATCCTTCGTTCGTATAAATGTTAAATGGATAAATAAACTTGCAAAGAGAAAATTTTCCCCTAAAATAAATATTTAAAGAAAAAGAAACACGCGAACCACAATCCTTACTATAAATGCGAAAGTTTGTTTGTTCCACAACGGACCAACAGATTGACGTGATTTTTTGCGTGCTCGTCATAGTTAAAGACTGGAGAATGACATGCTACTTTTAACACAGAAATATCATTGCAATAAAATGCTCAAAAAATGAAATACTAAGTGCTTCGGATGCGGCCCGAAAAATATCAGGCAAAAGGCTTATTTCAAATTACTCAAATTTTAAGTCTTTTTAGAATAAATATTTTTGTTGTCATTTGAAAAATTCGAATATTTTAAATTTATTGTCGATGACAAAAGGTCTTAAATCATAATATTTTGCAATCATAAAACTTTATGTTCAAGTGTTAAGGTTTATAATAAACTGAAGTTGTTGATATTACAAAACTTTTTTCTACATTTCGTAATACGAAACATGCGCATAATATGTGTGCAAACGAGGCCACTTGAGCGATGTGAATTTGTTTGTGAGCCCTCGTCTATACCTACTATTATAAGTCAATGGGAAATATTAAGGAATAGTCACGGGGCTTTTAAAAACTTCCCATCGGCGGTGTTCCCACTAGATTACAACATGGGGTTATTCAAGGGGCGGACCAGCAAATTCCTAAAAGGCCGGCAACGCATCGGCGCGGCGGTTCCTCTGGTGCTCCATGCTGCAAATGTTCATGTGCGGCGGTAATCACTCAACATCAGGTGACCCGCTTGCTCGTTTGCTCGATTATCTCTATAAAAAAAAAACTTAAATCCAGCCAAACTCATGTACTTACCTAGAAAGCTGTTGGACACAGAGGTTCCCCTTTATAATGTAGAGACAAGGTATTCCTTCCAGATTTTTCGAAATTCACACGGGCTAAGAAATGCAGAGGATTTATATTTTAGCCGAGTGAAGTCGCTGTTGTAATGTGATAGTTTAAATGCAAAGCTTTTATCATTAAGGTTCGTACGCACCTGAGCGGCGCGGCGCGGCGCTTCAGTCCGACTGCAGAACGCTTCACCTCAGGCCGCTCGACGGTGCCTACCGCACTACAACTTCAGTACGCGGCAGCTCGCGTCACTTGCGCGTCACTTTTACACCCGTTCGCGTACGAGCAACAACGTCGCAAGATGAGCGACAGTGAAGAGGATTTGATTATTATTTCTTTGTTGTGCAGAAGAAGAACGAATTATCGAAGAGAAAAAACCGGCCAAGTGCGAGTCAGGCTCGCGCAATGAGGGTTCCGTACTACAGTCGTATGATTTCGATAATTCAAAAACTATGATGCATAAAAATAAATAAAAATCTGTTTTAGAATGTACAGGTGAAGACCTTTCATATGATACCCCACTTGGTATAGTCACTCACTTCGAAAGTTGAAAATACTAATTATTAGTTCATGACCACAATTTAATTTTTTTTGTGTGATCTAACCCTAAATTCACGGTTTTCAGATTTTTCCCCAAATGTCAGCTATAAGATCTACCTACCTGCCAAATTTCATGATTCTAGGTCAACGGGAAGTACCCTGTAGGTTTCTTGATAGACAGACGGACAGACAGACAGACAGACAGACAGACAGACAGACAACAAAGTGATCCTATAAGAGTTCCGTTTTTCCTTTTGAGGTACGGAACCCTAAAAAAGAAGAAGAAATGGATTGCTGACATACCAAAGTCACGCTATCAAGAAGGATATCACATTTTGTTTCCTCGCCTTCTTAATGACTCTGTACCATTTCACATTTACTTCAGAATGTCGAAGACAAAATTCTATATGCTATTGCCTAATAGTTTTTGTGGAAATTACATTAGAAACAATAGGTATACCACACAGGTCGGTAATATAATCCTACAAGAAACCTATGTCCAGCAGTGGGACATATCTATCGGTTGATGATGATGAAGATGATGATAGTTTTTATGGAAATTATAAAAAAATATTTATGCATATCCATACTTATATTATTATCAACGCAAAAGTGTATTTGTCTGTCTATCTACTAGCTTTTCACGGCTCAACAGCTTAACCGAATTTGATGAAATTTGGTACAAAGTTGAATTACATCCCGGGGAAGGACAGGCTACTTTTTATCCTGGAAAATGAAAGAATTTCCACAGGATTGTTAAAGGCCCATTTATATGAAGTTTGGACCAGAGGTAGCTTGCATTCCGGGAATTGACAGAGGTAGGCAACTTTTTATCCCGGAAAATCAAAGAGTTCACACGGGATTAAAAATCTAAAAAAAAATGCAACTAGATGATGCCTGCGACTTCGTCCGCGTGGATTTAGATTTTTCTATAGGTGAGCACATTTCCGGGAATTACCTACTAGTACCTATATACCTGAGATAGATTATACCCTGTAGGATAAAAGTAGCCTATGTGTACCTACACATAGGCTAGTTTTATCCCGAAAATCAAAAAGTTTCCACGGGATTTTTAAAAAACCTACATCTACGCGAACGAAGTTGCGGGCATCAGCTAGTCCCTTAGGTTCTGTGGAAATTACATTAGAAAAAGCATTTTCGCAAAATGTCTTTGTTTTATGTGCAATAGAATATATAAAATAGGCAGGTAAACACAGGTACATATTATATCTAAATACCTATATAAAAGAAAAAGGTGACTGACTGACTGATCTATCAACGCACAGCTCAAACTACTTGACGGATCGGGCTGAAATTTGGCATGCTGGCTAGCTAACTAGCTAATATGACGTAGACATCCGCTAAAAAGGGATTTATGAAAATTCAACCCCTAAGGGGGTAAAATAGGGGTTCGAGATTTGTGTAGTCCACGCGGACGACGTCGCGGGCATAAGCTAGTATAATATAAATACAAGTACAACAATAGGTAGGCATATTTCCGAAACTATTAATTCTACCTAGATGAAGTAGGTAGGTATAATATGTACATAATATATTATAGTTATTTAATCAGGATTATTTTTACCATTGATGTTTTCTCATAACGCTCGGAGAGACATTTATACATTTAGACACTGGGAAGGGGGGAAGCCGACATCCTAGGGGTTGGGACCTTTGAGGATATACTTCTAAGAGCATGAGGAACACGTCATGTGTCAAAAATTAAACCTACGTTATTTATTTTGAGGTCTATCTTGCCGATTCTTGCCTGTACTTTAAATACCTAACAAGATGCGCGTGTATCTTATTCGAGCGACGTACGCATACTGAAGCGCCGCGCCGCGCCGCTGGGTATGTCGCACTAGCGTCACTGCACTGCGCGTCGCTTCAGTGCGCTTCAAAATATTCTCTCCAGCCGTGCCGCGCGGCAACGCGCGGTGAAGCGCCGCGCCGCGCCGCTCTAGTGCGATATGCGCCATACAAAATGATAGAAATGATATTTTGAAGCTCTGTGCCGCGACGTGAAGCTCACTGAAGCGCCGCGCCGCGCCGCTCAGGTGCGTACGAACCTTTAAAACTAAAAATCTACTTAGCTCACATATTATACCTACTATTTTCTTGCAACAAAACTTATGACTTACGATCGAATAATAATCGTGTGCGGTCCCATAATATATAAGACACAGACACCTGCGCCCGCGCCCAATTACCCCACCAATCAGATGCTAGCACTTTACGAGCACCAACGATACTGTTTATGGGCGCAACACTACATAAATAACACAGTTTAGCTAGCATACAGTTAGGCAACCAATGTACGCCTACTTACTCAAATAAAAGAGGGACCCTTGCAGGAAAGACTGCGATTAGACGAAACATAAACTTTTTGAAGTAAAACTTCTTTAGGGAAGACTACACCTGCAAGTACCTACTTAACTCCAGCCAGCTCGCCAACAAACTGGCTCACCAGTTTGGCGAGAGAAAAACAATGTAAATTTCTGGTATACGCTTGTTGTAAATAAATTTAAAAAAAAACTCAGATTTTTTTAGACGGAAGTAACATTCATGTGTCACTTCTGCTGAAAATGGTAACCATACAGAGCAGTTGTTTAGAATCCGCCATCTTTTATCGAGGTATCTACAGTGCGACAGGAATTTCAGAGTGCGTGCGCTGTAGTTCCATAGCTTACACTTTATTTACTTCTTAAGCATTTTTAAACTAAGATGGTGGTCAGTGATCAAGAGTCACCGACTGTACGTTCGCTAAACTATGTCTGACACGAAGGGGGAACGCCCGATTACAGCGTCCGCCACATTTCGCATTCGCACTCACCGTATCATAAATCCCAACTTAATTTCAATCGTGGCGTGGCGATCGTGATCACGTTTTGAGTAAGCAAAACTTGCGCCAACTTTTAAACGACAAATCTGTACCTATACATACAGGGTGTAACCAGAACGCAGGCAAAAACGAAGACAGGTGATAGTACTGATGATCGGGATATGATAGCACAAAAAAACACGAAAAATAAAATAAAATAAATTCTATATTTTGTAAAATTTCACGATATATTGCGAATAAAACATCTGACTGACACTAGAGTTCAACTAACGTTCCGTAAGTAGGCCACTTGGAGTCAAAGCCGCGTCGTAGGCGTGGCATTGACCCGAGTTTGCCACGCTATACATTGCGGGCTTGAATAATACTAAATCAGTAAACTACAAAATGAGGCAAATGGTTATTAATATTGGATTGTGTTTAGGTTGTATAACAATAAAGCTAAGTTTTTGATAGCGTTCTGATTACATCCATACTAATATTATAAATGCGAAAGTGTGTCTGTCTGTCTGTTTGTCTATCTGTCTGTCTGTCTGCCTGCTAGCTTTTCACGAGCCATCTGTTCAATCGATTTTGACGAAATTTGGTACAGCGGTAGCTTGCATCCCGGGGAAGGACATAGGCTACTTTTTATTCCGGAAAATCAAAGAGTTCCCACGGGATTTTTAAAAAACTAAATCCACGCGGATGACGTCGCGGGCATCATCTAGTCCTGTGTAATATAAAGAGATCGGTCCTGAGTGACTGGCTGATGGAGCGGCTGGCGGGCATCTGGGCCTAGAAATTTTGTCCGCAGGTTCCTTTTACGTCTTGGATACTCCCCAAAACTCTCACACTGCCAAGGGCCACTGGTATGGATCTCTTACGGAGATAAGTGCTTTCTTGTCCTCTTTTTCTCTTTATTGTTACAACTTTCTGGTACGTCAGCAACAAAGCTAGGTTTGCACCCGCCAGGACTATGGACGGGTGCGAACCTAGCTTTGTTGCTGACCCTACAAATAAAATAGGATTTCCGAAAATTTCACACACATGTGGGTTAAATAGGGGATGTAAGGTTGTAGATTTGAGTTAAAAATGAATAAATGAATAATTTCTATACTGTGGGTAAAAATACCAAGTTAATGCATCATTTGATTGCAATACAATAAATTAACAGATGTGTTCTGAATGCCCTATCACGCTGCATTGCAGAAATTCTCATTTGAACTTCACTATCGAAGTGAAATTCGTGATCAAGTTTTAATGGATTTTAGACAAAACGACGGGGAATGTATATAACTCTTCTTCTGATACCAGGTATAATACTTTTAAGATTTTCTTTTATAAGTACAGTTCCTTTGTTTGTAAGGTGACAGCAAAACTAAAGTCCATGTCATATTATCGGCGCAACGTTTTTTATTAGCAAAGCTAAAGGCTTGAGTTATATTGGCGCATCGTTTCTAAATTAATGTCCCAACCACACTTCACCATTCTGCGACGATGTACAAATAAACCAAATTCTTAGTAATAATAGTTCAATGGTATAGTTGCAATAAAGACTTTATACCTACCACTATCTATTTGAGAAAATTAGTGAAAGCCTTCATGCATGCAGGTTCCATCACGATATCTAGATTCGCCGTTTAAGCTATTTTATATTAAATAGCTCCGAAAAGTTAGAAGTGCGAGTCCGGGCTAGAATCCCAGATCTCCCGAATCTAGGCTAACATCGCGCCCTCCTGTGTGCGATGTGACCTTATCAGGAATTAATCCCGGATCTTTTGGAAAGGCGTCAGCTCTCCGCTGAGTCAGAGGTCATCAAGTCAGATGCTACATTCAGGTCGCGATCTTCTCATCAAAACACACCTTTTCGATATAATTCTACCCTAAGTTATCAGATCTGCATACATTCCGTTATCAGCGAAGGATCTGGACACGGTTTACGGTGGAGCATAATTCAGTAACACCAACAAATACCACCGCTAGGTCATAGGTCAGGTGACTTAGTGCACACCTACTTGCTGACATATTTGGTCGAATGACCTAGATTTTCATGATACTATTTCGTAGGCTTATGAACTTTTAGCTCAGAATTCATAATAGTACCTTTATAGCGAGAGTATTTTTACGTTTTAGAATCAATTTTTAATGAGAAATAGATTTTTTGTAGAGATGCTAGAATTTTATTTTTTTACATAGACTTTTTTGGGGGATTCTGTAGTATGCTAAAATTTTCAGGATTATTTATGTTAAGCTCTTACGTGTAACTTTATTCGCATGGGTTTAGGTTTATCCAGAAAACCCTCATTTTCGCGAGATAAACTTGTCCTATGGCCTTCTCGTAGTTTTTAGCTTTATGGCTACGTTGAAATTTTGCTTTGCCTATGGTAGGGCATCTAAAAAAAATTACGGGCCTCTTTGAGCTTCTGTCTTTTAATATCATGCATTACGAAAAGGCGTGGGCGGCACGGTGGTAAAGTCATAAACGTAAGTAGCACAAAAGACACTAGCTGCAGTTGTCCTACATGAAATAACACTATTCTGATGATTGATTTTTCTTGCTCTAGGTACCAGAACGTAGCATAGAAGCCTCCACATTATTTTGTGAGTTCACATTGACTAAATCGTAACTAAAAAACTGACTCCTAACTGAAGGTTTCGGGCAAAAATTACGTGCTATATTATACCTACACTCAACGACTCTTGCTCAAATAATAACTGCTTACCTATTTAACGCTTATCGCAAAAACCTAATACAGCTAGGTACTAAGGCTGAAATCTATAGAGCGCTCTTTGACTTTGCTCAGACTTAAGACACTGTTAAAACGAGACATTTATGCCGTTTATATAACGCTGTCTCGTTTTAACAGTGTCTTAGGTCTGAGCAAGGTCAAAGTGCGCTCTATAGATTTCAGCCTAAAATATAATTGAAAATAAAGTGTCTGTGTATATGAGCCGTTTCATAAACTAACAAATAGACATTTTTGTAAGGTTTTAAAATGGCTAGCTAGACGAATATTGGTGGAAATTTCAAAATTATTAAGCTATGGTTTTTCAGCGTGAAAAAATTAGTCTAATGGAAAAAACTAATTAAAACAAGAGCGAATGAATAGGCATGAAGAGGAATAAACATCTTCAAAGTGAGTCCCATGTTAAGCCGCATTATCACTATCCATCAGGTGTGAATGGCGCCGATTTCTGTTATCCTTCTCTAAACTAAATTTAGAATATCTGCATCTTTTTCTTTTTAATATTGCTAAAACAGGACGAAACATGACTCTGAATTTTAGTGTACGCTACAAAGAACATTGGCCATTTTCCTAACATGCTTGGACTATTAAAATCGAATAAAACGTAACTGGATGAAACATGTGTCGTTTTATTTGCTTGTATGTATATAAGTAAAAATGGCATTCAATATATTTTTAAAAGCACGGAGAATTAAGTAATTGAGTAAAATGTTTTTTGAGGTTATGTGGTACTTATATTATTAATCTGTAGCATTTTGAATTGAGAAGCTGCCTATCACTTTTTAAACTTATTAAATGACTCTGTGTTAAATATGTTCAAAGTTCAAACTTCAAAATTATGTATTATCAACAAAAATCAGAACTCAAAATCGCACAGAATACAGCTCGTCTTCGAAACTACCACGCACGGTCTGCAAAAACGTAATTCAATACGGACAGAATTGAGGCCAACCACTATTATCTTTTATTTTCGCTATAATATTAACAGGAAACACTGTTTAGACTGGATTAGATACAAAATACAGAGATTAGATTATCTGACGAAATGTCAAACAATGTTGTTCAGTGCCTTGTCGGACACTGACGTGAGTCAGCTGTTACATGTTAATTAATATTCGCCTAAATTAATAGCGGGCGTAATTAATGCCTCTATTACGTTAATTAATCTTTAGTCATATCCTACTAGCACAGTATCAAGAGACTTATTCTATACTAGCTTATCCCTACCTACACAAATTTCAATCCCCTATTTCACGTATTTAGGGGTTGAATTTCCAAAAATCCTTTCTTAGCGGATACCCACCACCGCGCCATGGAGGTCGTCAAAACTTTGCTGATAGCATCAATATAAATGACAAGATACGGTCAAGTGAACATAATTTTTCATAGTTTAGAAGCCAAATAAATCAGCGCCACCTCTTAGATACAAAATATGAACGACCCGTTTGAAATCCAGACGTCACTGAGGTTGCATTGGCGCATGAGTCGGTGCCATTTTGTTGGTAATTAACCCTGTCCATACGAAGTAATCTAAATATATCAAAGGAGTAGGTGACTGACTGACTGACTGACTGTCTGACTGACTGACTGACTGACTGACTGACTGACTGACTGACTGACTGACTGACTGACTGACGGACTGACTGATCTATCAACGCACAGCTCAAACTACTGGACGGATCGGGCTGAAATTTGGCATGCAGATAGCTATTATGACGTAGGCATCCGCTAAGAAAGGATTTTTGAAAATTCAACCCCTAAGGGGGTGAAATAGGAGTTTGAAATTTCTGTAGTCCACGCGGACGAGGTCGCGAGCATAAGCTAGTAATATATAAATCAATGGCTGATAGGTACATAATTATTATTAGTTGTCATAATAATGTTTTTGTTTCGAGCCACAAATCACAATCTCAGTAAATCATCAAGTTGTATTTGAAATTAAAATAATGACCCAAATCAGGATCGAAGAATCCCTCAGTGTCTGTTACCTTGAAACGTACCATGATTCATCGTCTGCCCAGCCAGACGTCTGTAATATTTGCGTGCTATCCCATCACAGACGAACTTACACTTCTCTTTCTATCGTGGGGGCATCGAAAGAGATGGCTGTATGCGATCTTCCTGGAGAATCCTATTATTATACTCGATCTAAAAAGGATTAATGATGACTGTCGAGTTTCAGATAGGAATTGTAATTATACTTACTGATTTATACATATAATGGATATTAAATATTAACAATGCGTGTAATTATGTATTTTATTTTAAAAAAAGTTGTTTAAAAGTTCCCATCAGTATCAAAATATCAAAGACAGCTCCTGATAAATGCGTTATCCTTCTAACTTTATGCGGAAACAGATATCGTTTTTAGATCTATCAATTTCGTTTAGAGATTATAGGTATAAGTATAACAGAAAGACACGAATGTCGGATTCCTTAATAGATTTCCCTATATAATGTAGTACGACGTACAACATCAGAAAATAAATTATTACGCGAACTCAATTAGAGGTAATTTTGGTAAAGTTCACTAAATTACAGAGTCAAATGAATAAAATGTGATAACTCAATAAAGTACGGCTTTTAAGTGTGGTGGCATAGTTAATTTCGAGTCGCAAAGTTTAATACCAGCGAATAACCGTTATCAAGTTGCATTAACTGGTACTTAGTGTTTTGGCCATGTTGAAACGTGGACGCATGTGCTGCTCCATAAAGGATTCATAAAGAGTTAATATAGTGGAGTGAATAATGTTAATTAACCAACTGCAAAGGAGGGTAATGTCTTTATGGAATCGTATGGAAAGGGAAAGGTTGAAGGGACAATTTGGTTCATAACAATGACCTCTACGCGACAGGTTGAAAAGGCAATCGGGGGAGAACGCCCCCGCGTTAACCCGGTGCGGGCGACTGCGGGTGTGAGGGGCGTCCCCCGCCTCATACCCCGATTGCCATCTCAACCCTTCGCGGACTTTAGTACTACTTAATACGTACTAGACGGGAACTAAAGTTTTTGTGGAATGTAGCAAATACATGGTTTTGCTCACAATTTTAACCACAGTTTTTTTACAAATTTTTTCAGCTTCATAAAACATGAATTTAATTTGAAATAGCTCATCTATAGGTACTTATTTAGTTCCAATGGTTAGTTATAGATTATTGATTATTATTAATTATTGATTAATAATAATGTTATGTACAATAGAGATTGTTAGATAGATTTTCAAAGTCTTGTAAATTTCCAGATATTTTCAGGGTTCCATACCCGAAGGGTGCCAAATAAGAGTCCCTATTACTAAGCCTCCGCTGTTTGTCTGTCCGTCCGTCCGTCCGTCCGTCTGTCTGTCTGTCTGTCTGTCTGTCTGTCAGCGGACTGTATCTAATTTACACACAATCTCTAAACTTAGCTTAAATCTACTGCGGAAAAGATTAGCATCTAGATTTAGGCATATCAGTTTAGTTTAGTCTGGAGATTGTGTATAGCGATATAAACGTTTGACGTTTATGTTAGCTACATTATCTTTCTACATGATCGAAGAGTTGAAAAGACAAATGGGAAAACCTTTATCAACATCTTCAGAATTTTCAACACTTGAGTTATTAATTAAATTGTAGGTACAATACATTAACACGTGGCTCTTTAACATTAATTGTTTTGTACGTCTTCATCACGTCGAACGGCACATTATTTTGAAATGTAAATTTTCAACAATGCCAATGTTTTAATTAAGTATTTGTTTTTGTAATAATTACACCCATCAGATTTTATAACTTGATCCATCTCGCGTCTTTGATTAATATCATAATAATTATGTATACGAAACCCGGCCTCATGGTTTATTATCTCAGATTAATGCTCGTGTAAAAGGAGTATCTACATAAAGGTCAGAAAAGGAAAGCTTGCCTCGGGCAAATAAAACAAGTTCAGAGGCTGCCTCGCAGAACTTTGTTTACACGAAGTTCACCAGGCGCGACAGTATTAAGGCTGACTGCACATTGGCTACTGGTGCTTGAGAGATAGTCGACGACAGGGTCTTCTCCGGTTAGCCGAAGGCCAAGCGGGGTTACGGGCCTCGAGGCGTAGCCTCCTTACCCGGGTAGGGCGCGGGGTATTCATGTTACCCCGGTGTTGGTCTTCTAGCCGGAATTTCACTGGCTAGGGCCCGCCATCTTGGCTTGGGGCCTCGTGGCTGGTTGCGTTCCCCGCGCTGCGGGCGATAGATTCGCCGTTGCGCACGGGGGTGGTGTCTGGTCCGGTGGAGATCTCCGCGCTGCGGACGATAGCCTGGCCATC
Source organism: Maniola hyperantus (assembly GCF_902806685.2). Classification (NCBI taxonomy): domain Eukaryota; kingdom Metazoa; phylum Arthropoda; class Insecta; order Lepidoptera; family Nymphalidae; genus Maniola; species Maniola hyperantus. The sequence goes on along the minus strand of NC_048546.1, from coordinate 2,362,133 downwards.
GCGCGCGGAGATAGTGTCATATCCGGTGGGTCTCGCGTCGTCATCATCATCGCTAGGATCGCCTGCGTGCCACGCTAGTGGTGGCGGTAATTAATTAATATCGCATCCGATTTAAATTTAAAAAATTAAAGCATAGATCGTATAGATACAGGTATTATTTTTCATCTTTAGTGGTGGGGTTATTTAGCGCCATCTATGAAAATTTTATCGAACGTTGCCCTGAAACTTCCTCATTGCACGACTCCTTCATTTCGATTGCATAGGCCACCATCCCAATGCTACTATAATAATCAAGCGTGTCGCGTTTCGCTATAGACGTGAAGTTTACCGAAAACAATCAGCGACCTGTTATAGGTTGAGTATGAGATTTTACATCACACCAACGTTGATAGAATTCCAGCATTGAAATACTTCAGTGTTAAAGTACCGTACAACAATATTTAAAACCTCAAGTTCGTCCAAACATCCGCTGGTTGTGGGCTGATGAGGGCGCGGATGAGGGCTTCATGTAGAAACTTTGTGAAACTAAAACCAGTGGTACTGAATTTATAACAGGGACACATTTCTGTAGAGAAATAGATCTGTCTCGTTAGTCCAAATTCAAAGTTCGCTCTACAGATCTCAGCTTCAGATGCATTGAGGTTTAGATGCTACGGAAAGCAACTACTTAGTCGCTCATACGATGGTAGCCAATGGGGCTAATTCTCTTGTACACAATCTCTAAACTAAACAAAATTAACAGGTCTAAATCTAGTGCTACCCCTTTCCGCAAGCAACATTACGACAGGGATAGCAATAGATTTAGACGTGTCATTTTAGTTTAGTTTAGAGATTGTGTACAAGAGAATCGGCCACAATGTGTGACCAGCCTAAGTGTACGAATATTAATTTTTAGCTCTCATACTTAATTCAAGCCATAAAATCTTATTTTATGTAAGCGTCAATACAGTGATAGGTACTGTAAAGTTAAAAAAAGATTAAATCGACTTAAAAGGACTTGCAGACTTTAAAGTATGCGCATGCGGCGGTCAATCTTTTCGCGGTGTCATTTGTCGCTGCTGGGTAAGACATGATTTATTTTAAACTCGTGCGTGCCTGGACGGGCTTGGTTTAAAAAATCGGCCAAGTGCGAGTCGGACTTACACACGAATGGATCCTTATCATCGTACAAGAAATAACACTTTTTAATTTTTTAATTATCGTGGATGCCATTTTGAATTTTTTGTCATTTGTTGTTATAGCGGTAATAGAAATACACATTCTGTGAAAATTTCAACTCTCTACCTGTTACGGTTCACGAGATATAGCCCGCTGACAGATAGATGGACGGACGGACGGATGGACGGACAGGTACGGAACCTTAAAAAGTGTAATGTATGCTGCTAATTCGGATGTATACAATCTCTAAACCAAACTAAAATGCCAGGTCTATCTACCCGTTCCTATATTTAATCTATCTACAATCTGCCAATAGGTTACTTAGCAACGTTGTTATTTGTCAAATTCTCGACAAACAAGTTTAACTTATCTACAGATCACAGATAATAATACCTATATTGAAAATGGACTATAAGTGTAGGGCTATCCTTTTCAGTACTACATCCCCTGTGGAAAATAATGTACCATAGAATAGAATAGAATAGAATGTTTTTTTATTCATGTAAACTTTTTACAAGTGCTTATGAATAGTCAGGTACTTTTAAGTTACCACTGGTTCGGAATGCCGTTCCTACCGAGAAGAACCAGCAAGAAACTCGGCGGTTGCTCTTTTAATTTTTTCAATTTATAATGTTATTATACCGTACTATACAAGCCATTGCAGCCCCGTGCATTGCTGGAGCGAGTCAAATCCAAGCTTTTTTATCGTTTACATAGTCTGCGACTGTATAATATGCTTTTTTTAGGAGCATACTTTTAACACATTTTTTAAACTTGTGTAAAGGCAAGTCTAAAATTGCTTGTGGAATTTTATTATAAAATATTACTACTTTTAATTAATATCAATTTAGTTTAATTTAGAACTGTTTAAAACGGACTTAGCTTGATTCTATGAGTCTAGTTATTTACCGTATCACAGCCGTTCTTCATAAAGATGCAAATATAATTTATAGACAACTGGAATTGGTGCTTACGTCAAAAATAAATTATTTCCTTGTAATTATTAAATAGAGGGTCTTTCAAAATTCTTGTCTATTGTACCGTTGATTTTAAGTTTGCTAACCGTTTTTAAAAAGTACGACGAGAATTACGTTATATTTATGTATTTCATACAAGCACCCATACTAAGCGAGCGTTTTGACGATGAAATTTAATAAAAAAAGTTGCTGATTTGACTAGTAGGCACCATCAATATTGTTCAGTCACGGCAACTAAACGGCGTATAATGACCCGACGACGGTGGGCAGCGTAAAATAAAATCTGCCTAAATGAGTACTAAACTTACGTACTGTAACAGAGAAAGTTTAACTTTGTTTTTCAACTTCGCGACATCGGAATTTAATTACCGCGTTCAAAGACAGTTGATTAACGGATCGCTTAATTTAAACTGGTGATATAAATCTTTTTATGAAACTTTTTCAGAATCCTTTCCAATCAGGCGCACTGATAAATCAGATTTAATTAAAAACTACCGACGTCTCCGGCCTATACGGTATAGGTATATCTTGTAGATTCCAGAAATGAATTACGAGTCGTTTACCTACTGTGATGTTGACCAACCTTAACTCACCTACATTTATTTCAACGTGTTCATTTATATGTAATTGCTTGTACTACATTCTCGCATAAAATGAATTGTAATAATTATATTCCACGAGCTAACTACAAGGGTATTGACGTTTAAATAAATTGATCATGCAAAACACAACAACTGTATTTAATATACCATCGACGTCTTCATGTTTTACGTAAACGAGAAATTCATATGCAATTTATTTTGTTTCAGATTTAGCTGCGTTGCGACAACTGCTGGACAGCGAAACGGGAGGTACAACCTGTCCAAGTTGTAACATGCCCTTTGATAAGGGTAAAAAGAGAAAGCTGATTGATACGTGTGGTCATGAGCGGTGCTACTCCTGCATGTTCAGAAACGAAGCGTGCCCCATATGCGCCAGAAAAAGTCAAGGCAGGAGACAAGTCATGGAAAGATATACGCCGTCACCCCAACAACAGGTCGATCGGGAATGGCAGTCCCCGTTGCGACTCCCGAAACCACCTAAACAGCCTTCAAATCTCGCTCAAAGTTGCCCCACACCGCCACACACGAGGAGAAGATTCTTCCTCAGTCCCAAATCTCTGCGAAGTCCATTCGGCCAACGAAGCAGTCGCCATTCACACGAGAACCACGTGCCTCTATCTGGTAAGTCCTTATCGCACGACATCTCAACATTTGCATACCTGTGGGACCGCGGTGGCCTCCGGTTTGCATTGCGTTGCGTAAACATTACACGCAATGCACTTTACTCCATTGATACCTTGTACTGTTAAATTTTCATTCACGATCCTCTCACTTTCTGACTAGATTTTTATATGAACATCGAGACGAGGATGCCTCCGGTCGTAAATAATAGTGAGTGACAGACGCGGGGCCCACGCGCTCCCGCCGGATGTACGTAGGGGTTCTGCAAGGGACCGGTTGTTCGCCGTGTATTTATTAGTCTAGGTGTAGAACAGACTTTTGCAACGCTGCCCGCGCAGACAGCGGGCCGGCGAACGTTATCTCGCTATCTAGTTCATTTTCTATTTCCATTAATTACATCATTCTAGTTCACGTCGAAATATAAAGCAGTCCGATTGCAGCTGCGTTTCTTAATAAATTACTAGTTTCAATTCAACATAACACTTGCTCGATTGCTACCGTACTTAATCAATGGTATAACGTTTCTATCTCTGAAACGTGAATAACATTGTCCTTTATGATTTGTTGATTGGTATTATTGTCGTTTGTAATTACTATTGTTGTTGATATGTACACAATAGCGTGAAATACGATTAAGAACACTGGCCCCATAAATTGTGGGGAACAGAAATCAATTCCCGCGTTATTTTGATAGCAATATTTTAACAGGATTGCCGGAGGAGGGTCCCAGGAGCGCGGCTTGGCCGAGCCTCGTGTTCAATAAAATAAGGTCGCTGTGGTCCACTTACTCGTCCGTTCCTCAAGGGCTCAACCAATTTGCAGGCACGGAATTTGTAATACTCTGAAGGAATGTTGATCGGAGGCTTTTAACGTGCTACATTTAAATGATTCCAAATTGACATGAATTCATCTAAAACGAATACATTGATATTTTTTTTCAGATTGCCATTTTCGTTTAGGATTACAACTTTTTGATGGTTATAAACAATGACATATTGTATCGTCAACGGAGAACATTTCAAGGTTCTAAATCTGGTCTAAACAAATACCACAGCCGGTATTCGATCCACATTCCTTCAAGCCCAATCGGGCACGGCCGCTCGATTTTTGCACATCTTTTTGCCTGTTTGCATTGGCCAGTCGGCTATTTGATGCACAGCTTTTTTATTGGAACCGGTTATGTTTTTATTTGAGTTTACATCTGTGTTTAATTTGTGTTTTTTAGCTTGTACCTCTGTATCATTTGCGAATGCTAATTTATTCATCTTAGCTGTTAACACATCCATATAATTGGCCTTCAATAAGTTTAGTAGAGTGATTCGGCAACTTTACCATCAGGTTTGGAACACTAGAAAGCATTTGATTGTTCCACGCATGACTCGAGGATTTGTAATTGTGTTTGAGATAACAACCAGACAAATGATGTTATAATCGATGACAATAATTTCGTATAACATGTTCCATCATATTATACTTTTGAATGCACTTGAATGCGATCTTGTATAATCAAGATAAAAGATTCAAAAGATTAGCACGTACAAGATAGAAGTTCCTTTGCTAAGTATAATAATTATTGACTAATTTGTATGGAATAAAATTACTTAGCTATTTATTATTCATGTTGTTACAGAACTGTACAAAACAGACAATGTTATAAAATGTCCTGATTCTATAATCTCAACAGCTTTTGCCTTTCAAGATTTAAGTCTATCTAGTCCAATGCAAATTTCAAATCCTTTGCCTTTAATAAATCTTAAGACAATCTTAAATAATGCGTACGCCGTTAGTAGCCATGTATTACCTTTAGCGTTTATAACTTATCGCTTGCGAAGATCACCTGTCCGCTGGAAAATTACGCTTTGGTTGCCTTTCTAAGTCCTTTAAAACCCAATTTAGTCATGTTTTAGCATACAATGGTACTGATTCTGATGTCAACTAAATTTCAGAGTGTTCACATCTTTTTCTTACCAATGTAATAAGACAAGGGCAGACAAACTTAATTAAATTTAATGTTGTTAAACCTTTACTTTGACTTTAGGTGCCAGTCTTCATAGGGTACAAAAGACTCTAATTTAAATTTAGAGAAAGACATCTGAATCGACGCCAATATGTTTGTTGTTAATTCTGTGAGACTGTTAATCGAGTTGATGTCTTGAAATTGAACGAAATTTCCATTCCAACACATTTTTAAACGACTTTGACCTAAGTATTTACTTGTACTCCTGCTACATATCAAAGACGTATAATTATCTGATCTATATCAAGTCGTTCACTTTTTTCATCGATAGCTAGATAGTGATCTATATTAACTTACGTTCAGAAAGTTTTTGCATCACGACTCGATATCTTGGAATCTATGTTTCATCTTGATACACTGACCTCTACTAACAGTGCCTTGACTTTCTCTCCTCTTCCTCTCAAGGAAGTTTATCCTTACATTTTGTAAATGAAAATGTTACAAGAAGTAAGCCTTATCTAATAACTGAACAAATCATGCCCGCGTGAAAAAGTGTCAAGAATACTGGCTACATTTCCCCGCTGAACAGCCAATCTGATCCTTTTCGAAAAAATAATCACCAGATAATAATAATGATTATTATTAACCATGGTGAAATGTCTCGTAAGTTTTTTTTCAGCACTAAGACTCCGGTGGCCCCAGAGTTTCCACAGCAATTTTTTTACTTTTTAGTTTGTTTTTTGACAGAACAGGCGTGTTTTAGAATTTTTTAAATTACGACTTGTTTACATTAACATTTTTGTTCCGTTTGCTGTGTTCTGCTTCACACCCTGAAGTGTTTGCTTTACATCCTGAATGTAAGATGATAAGGATTCTGTTGAGATTCTGTTATGGCGGAGTGAAGAAACATACATGAAACCTGAAAACATAAGATGGCTCTTTTTGAGTCGTGTAATTGATTAACCTTAATAATCTTATCGGTTTGTATATATTGTTTTTTTTTTGCATTTAATAAATCGCGTTTCACAGATAAACATCTACCATGAGAATTTATATTGTGATTGATAAATTTATTCATTCTCACACTGGCACATCGACATAAGGCATGTCGGTAATGATTCGAATCGTTTCTTCATTGAAGCGTGAACTCAATATATCGTTATTGATGTACGCGTTGTTTATTGGTGTGCAACAATCACCTTACATTGGTATCTTTTAAGAGATACAATTACTTCCTATTTTGTTTATAAAATATAACTTTGCTTTTTCCCATGATCGTATCTGATAGTAGTTAACCATAAATGCCTTCAAGCCAAGAGTAAATGAGCATCTTTATAAGTAAACACGCTTCCAATCCAAACCTCATCATTGTATTTTTAAGCATGATTGTTGTCAAGTGCAAGCGTGTCTTGGAAAAAAAATTGCTTTACTATTTTTAACAACAAGTTCCAGTACCTACCTAAATTAAAATTTCACTAAAGCTCAGACTCAAATGTAGGCATAAATATATCTAAGGTATACGTCCACGATATTCAATTTAAGGATGGTAAATCAATTTCATGGCCAATATCACATAATGAATTAAAATCAACAAACTGAATCAAATACATAATAAAGATATTCGAAAGAATTACCCTGAAGTCAAAATGGAAGTGGGCAAATAATCTGGTAGACATTGGTCACAAAATATTTACCACAATATAAACCGAAACCTTATACCTACCGCAGTAGCATGGCTTCAAAGCAGTCAGAAACGGTTGTATTAATAAACATTGAACTTCAAATATTGAACATGTAAACACGATATTTGGTGAAAGTGGATGATTGGTAGACAGAAATATTTGTTCTGTATAGTACTTAGGTATTACTCTTATATATTTGGCTTCACTCACGTGATCTTTGGATCAAGTTTTTGACATCTTTCTTCGTTCTGGGAAGGTTCCTGCACTTATTTTCGTCTGTTTTGCATAAGAGGTCTAACTGAATCTCAAATGGATTTATTTTCATCAAAGTTGGAGCAGGATTTAAGTCGAGACTACGTTATAATTGCAAAAGAAATCAATTCACGTGAAAGAACCGTTTAAACCAATTCACGGATTTTTTAATGGTGCCAAAAATCAGCAGAACCTTTACGTTTACGTTTATTAAAGGGAAAGTAAAATTATAGTCATGTTTTATCATTATCAACTAATAGACGTCGGCTGCTGGACATAGGTCTCTTGTAGGGACTTCCATATGTCACGGTCTTGCACCGCTTGAATCCAGCGGCTCCCTGCGACTTGTTTGATGTCGTCTTTCCACCTAGTGGTATTCCAACACTCTGCTTTCCGGTGCGAGATCAATATTTTAGCACTTTGGGACCCCAACATTATCGGTTTTTCGTGTGTCCTACCCATTGCCCGATCATGTTAAAAATCCCTAATGAATGATTCTTTAAGTGAATTCAAATGTAGAGTGATCTTTCAAGACTGCGCTTTCCGGTTGGAGATCGCGATTCTAGCACTTTGGGACCCCAAAATTATCGATTTTTCAAACTACTCATTGCCCAGTCTTATTAAAAATCGCTAATGAATGACTCCTTAAGTGAATTCGGATGTGGACAGAACCCATGACAATTTTATTGTTAACAGTAGTGATTACAAAACCTTTCTGACCTACAATTACAGCGTCTAGTTCGATCTAGTTGTTCGATTTGAGTATTTAATCAGTTAATCTGACAAATTGTCGACCAATAGCAATGGCAGTGGGCGAAGGCTGGACTTGTTGGCGCGCCGTGTAGGCTTTGTGGTTTCTACAATATGGAACAAGGTGAAAAACGCCTGCATGGATTGACAATGTGATGACGAAATCATTTTGCTATTATGTATTACAGAAATATCAAACCAGGCAAGTGGGGTACGTCATCACGATAATGAAGTCTATATAGTGGTAATGATTGATGAAGGAATTGAACTATTTCTATTATACTAAAGAGTTGATGAATCAGACGTAGGAGAACCAGAGTAACTCACATAGTTCAATGGATTGCGAAGCTGAACTGACAATGGGCAGTGCACATATCGAAAAACCGATAGACGTTGGGTCCCAAGGTGTTAGAATGGCGACATCGCACCGGAAAGGGCAGGGTTAGAACCTTAGAACTCCTTAAAACTTTTAGCAATTTCTTTAGAATCAAGCTGGGATGGGTCAACTTGTATTCAACATAATATTACTACTTATTACCTACGAAGTATTAAAAAATAACTGACAAACAGTTGACCGCCATCATCGGAAATAATTAATCATCCTTGAACCCTCCTGAGTTGTGAGATGTTTGTTGAAGAAAGTAGTCCACATGATGTGTGTTTACTTCTGTGTCCAGATCCACTCAATTCCTTCTGGTGCACAGGCACCAGGTACTAGGGATTTCCAAAACTGCTGGCCCAAAATAGGTACAACAGCTGAAAAGTATGAAATATTTATGAGAGTCAACTTTAAGTTCAAACTACAGCCAATCAAAACACTAAAAGTCCATTACAATGAAAATTCAAGCATTCGACCACCAGTAAAGAACATCAATTGATATTTATTATGCAATTTAGGACATTACCCACACAGCTAGTGTTAATACACTCATCACTACATAACGGGACAATGAGAAAAGTCGCGGGGTCACAGAGTAATGGCGGCCAGTCCTACTATCAAAATGAGATGGCCCGTAATAACACGTTCCTTTTATATATTTAGATTTAGGACATTACCCACACAGCTTCGCTAGCTTACGCTCTATTACACCTTCTTTAATCCTTCCCTAACTAGGATGCTGAGTAATTAAGGACGGCATTAGTCTTACTTTCTTTCTAGCTAGGACACTTTTTAGGATCCTAACTTGCTAAATGCAATTACACTTTCCTGAATCCTAACTAGGATGTTCTATTTCAGGAAGGTGTAATAAGCCTACTTATCAGTAATAACGGGACAATGAGAAAAGTCGCGGGGTCACAGAGTAATGACGGGCAGTCCAACCATCAAAATAAGATGGCACGTAACCGTTGCGACTTGCGTCATTCAAAATCTGTAGGCTGTGGTCATTGCAAAGGCGAGATGGAATATGGAAACCGTTTACTGCTCATAATCATCAGTAAAATCTAAATAAACCTTATTCGAACATAAAACACCTACGTACCTACCTAGGTGTTTGTGTCCGTTGTAAATGAATCTCTTGAATCTCAATCTACTTGTGCTATTAGAAGGAACCCGGCAAGGTTGTAGTCATATTATGAAGTCAAGTCAAATAGGCTGTGGTCATGTTGGAAAGGCGAGAGTGTATTTAGGTTTTTAAAAATCCCGCGGGAACTCTTTGATATTCCGGGATAAAAAGCAGTCTATGTCCATCTCCAGGATGCAAGCTATCCATGTAGCAACTACTTAGATGAACATCATCTACGTAGTTTTTTTTCCGGGACCAAAAGGAGCCTGTGCTATTCCCCGGGATGCAAGCTTTCTCTGTACCACATTTTGTCAAAATCAGTTTAACGGATGAGCCGTGAAAGCTAGCTGATATACAGACAGATACAATTTCACATTTTTTATATATTAAATACCTATGGACTCTAACATAGTCTCAGGTTAAGATTTTTTCTTTTAACCGAAGTTTAACATCATATCAAACAACTGTCCAGCCACATTTCACCGGTATAGACATGACAAGACCTTGTAACCCGTGAGATTGAAGTGACGGGATATCGTTCAATTTGAATACATTTATTGTGATACGAGATGCCGTTACCACGTATTTTTTTAATAGATTTGGCACTTGAACGATCACCTAACCTAATATAACCGTATCTTAGGCCCAAAATACTTGGTAATGGTCATCTATCGACCGATGACGACAATCAGATCAATGAATTTACAGATTCGTGTGAATCTGTAAAATTGATAAGAGAGTTCATTCATTAATTAAGAGAGATCTTAAATTACTCTGGGGATTAAATTGATAAGAGAGTTCATTCATTAATTAAGAGAGATCTTAAATTACTCTGGGGATCCTAATTTATAAGGAAACCATGAATGCAACATCTAAAGGTTGCTAGGCCCAGTAATTTAATCTGTAGTAGTAGATCTGTTAGTCAGTTTATAAGAATTTAGAATATAGACTAGCTTATGCTCGCGACTTCGTTCGCATGGACTACACAAATTTCAAACCCCTATTTCACACCCTTAGGGGTTGAATTTTCAAAAATCCTTTCTTACCGGATGCCTACGTCATAATAGCTATCTGCATGCCAAACTTCAGCCTGATCCGTCCAGTAGTTTGAGCTGTGCGTTGATAGATCAGTTAGTCAGTCAGTCGGTCAGTCAGTCAGTCAGTCAGTCACCTTTTCATTTTATATATTTAGATTAAAGAATAATTATTAAAGAGTTGATCAACGCCATGACTCCAAGTGGGCGTAGGGCAATACGGCCTTAAAAAGGAAATCCAAAACATTAAACCTCTCATTGGTAAGCGTCAAACAAACCACACATCAGTACATTAATATTATCTATCGTCCCAAATCTATTATGACAGTGTTGCACAAAATCGGATACTTTCTACGACCTTTGGAAACAATACTACTGCCGATTCACGTCAAGCGTATCGAATGTGAGGCTTCGAAACCTTGACAGTGCCATCCATTGTATAACAATGCGCTTAGTATGAGATATTACACCACACTGACGGTAACAGAATTCGAGCATCGTTAATACTTCAGTGCATAAGTAAAATAGATATTGGCGCTGATTCTATTGTTTTTCGCTAAACTAAATTAAGAGTATCTGCATCCTCTTCTTTTTAATATTGCTAAAAAAGGACGGAACATGAATTTTACATTTAAAGACTCTAAATTTTAGTGCGCGCTACAAATTTAAACGATACGCTCGCGACTGGCAGTTACGGTCACAAGGTTTGACGGCTCTACATTAAACTTAAAACTGTCAAACTATGTCTGTCCTTTTCATATTAAATTAGTAAGAAGAGGATGCGAATACTCTAAAATTTAGGTGGGCTCATAATCAATACCACTGAACGCTTGTTTCGAGCTTTGAGTCAAGCTTTTACAGCCAGCGCGCTTCAAGCGCAAACGTTGTAAAATTAAAATCGGTGGTACTGAACATTTGACTTTTTGACTTTAACTCGTGACATTTTACTCTGACGACAAACGACATAATGACGTCATATTAACGTCATTATCTTTCGATCTCGAATTCTATCATCGATGGGTCAGATGTAAAATCTCATACTAAGCACACAGTTTATTGTTGGCAATTGAATCGTTATCTAAACCGATTTGAAAGGGCCACTGCTGGCTGTCACGGCCAGCGTAGTGGTTGGATGACCTTATGTGTTTAGTTTTAGTGAATGTGGTTACTATAGCTGTCTTATTTAATTACTTAATGATGCCACTTAATGTTATTATGAGTTCTGACAGTTTAATAAAAATTGTTTGTTTGTAAAAATATATAGGCGTCTAAAAAATAAAAAATAAAATAATTTTACTACAATGACCTTTAAAAATGAATAATAATAATTAATCTAAAGTTTCAGTTGTTGATTATATAACCGGTTGGATTATTATTGGCGGTTATTTATAAAAATAAATAACCGGTTGGGATTATTGTTGCCAAATAAAATAACGTTCCTTTTTTTTTTTTTTTTTTTTTTAATTTATTATCAAATAAAAATACATACAAATAAAAGCTTAAACTAAAAACACCGAAAAAACCACAGAGGTTTGTCCTCGGTGCCTATCTGCAACGAAGATACCTATTAACTAATTACTTAAAAGAAATAATCTACAGTAGGTATATAACGCGAAGAATCACGTAAGTATGTAACATAATATTATAATCGTGAGTAGGTTTATTAAATTTATTAGGTGAATAGGATTAGCACTAATATAAATAATTATATAATCTACATAGACACAAAAGACTCAGCCATCTAACTTTGCTAAAAAATATTCTTTTAATTTATACTTAATGTTTTTAATATCTATTTTTTTAATCAGCGTTGGAGGTAGTTCATTTATGAATCGCGGAACCAAGTACGCGGTGGTTCGCTCGCCGTAAGTATTTACGCGCTTAGTTAGTTAGCGCGCGTAGTGTGCAGGCGGTCCTACTCTAGTTTTAGCTAATAATTATAATTTAAAAATCATTAAAATACAAGTTTTAAAACTATTTATAGATTACTTTTGATAATAAATCCTTATAGTATCAGTCAACGCAGTTTATAAGCTAAATCACTAAATTGAGAACCTTTGGATACAAATCATCGAATATCTATAAAATGAAATACAGCGGCGTCACCAGTGTCATTCACTATTCAGTGGTACAATACAATGTCTAATATTTTATGGAGCGGCAATGAAACTGGATTCCCTGGGAACCTGGAGAGGTTTTTGTGACCGCTCCTTCCAGTTGCCACATCCTTTAACGTTTATATACCTAAGGCTTTCTCTGGATAAGACCGAGTTCATTAGGGCCACAACGTTTTTGTTAAGTTTTAAGTAAAGTAGGTTATTTAAGTTTAAGTCAGTTAGTTGTATATAGGAAAAAGTATGTAATAATAAGTAGATATTATAAATAATTTAAGTTAACTTAGCTATCGCATTAGGTTAGCCTGTAATGATAGTTTTAAGTTGTCGAATAAATAAATAAATAAATAAACCTATTTATCCTATTTGAAGTTTTTCTTTCAAGCGCATAGGTATAATTTTACTTAGTTTATTTAGTAAGATCTGGACGGATAGACAGACGTCAGTTTGCCTAAAAATGGCGTCGATTCTGTTGTCTTTCTCTAAACTGCATCTTTTTCTTTTTAATATTGCTAAAAAAGGACAGAACATAAATTTAAAATTTAAAGACTCTAAATTTTAGTTCACGAATGAATTTAACCTAGTTTAAGCTGAAAACGTGAAAAATATGAGAAACCAGCCAGAAGCAACGACTTACAATTCGATTGTTACGAAAAAAATGCTCATAAATACATAATATTAGTATGGGCATTTGTGCATACCTACTCATTGGTATTCGATTTGATTTTAATTCCTATTTTGACGGATAAACACGAACCGAATTAGTGCACAAGCGTACGTGCATTTTGTATGACGGCCACTTCGAATCGAATTTTTACAAAAACGTATACGTATGAGTACATAAACGCCGTAATTCGCCTTCACGATGGTAATTAATTTCAATTGCTGCAGATTTGGCCAGATCTGAGGAAATTCCGAAGAGATTGTTACCTACTTAAAATGACAAAAAGTGGCGCCAGTGAGACCTTCAGAATTGTCTTACTTTGTCGCATTCACGATATCGCGATCACATTTACGCGAGTTGAAGATTAAGGCCCGGTCAAACAGATCACGCGACGGCAGCGTGTCCAACACAGCTCCTAGAAGTTATGAAGAACTGCACTGATGTCGTCGTGCTCCGCGTTGTGACATGTGTCTTGTTCCCTTTGCATCGTATTCCTCACTGCTGAGGATCGTAATCCCTTTCCACTATTTATATAATGGAAGGAATTTTCTTGGGATACTATAAAACGGTAGGTTCACTGATCCTCCCGCTTCATGCAGTTATTTCAAATTCAAATACCAATCTTTATGTCACTAAAGACAACTTGTTCTATATAATATACTACACCAAGACTTTTTCACCGGTTTGGAAAGCAATTTCAACTGAGAAAAGCCAGCAAGAAACTCAGTAGTAACTTGTTGCAAAACGCAAAACATCACAGCTAATAAAATCAATGTAGTAAGTTATCACTTCTTGTGGGCCTTTTGTATATTATGACAAATCATTAGAAGTTGCTACGATATACTATCGCGACGCTGCCTTCATGAGTTGCTACTATCACGCATTTCCGTTTAGGACTTTATTTTTGAGTCCGACGCACTACTGGTTTCACACATCGCTACCGTCACGCGTTGTATTCTTCCAAGCCTTCACGCGAGCTGACGATTAATTCAAGCACCTGCTTTGGTCACGAACTTCTCAGTACGGCCTACATAAAGTACATAGGCCATTCATTCGTATACTAGCTTTATCTCGCGTCTTCGTCCGTCTAGATTTAGGTCTTTTGAAAATACCACGGGCTCTCTTCAGTTTTTTGGGACAATAACCTATGTCCATCTGCGGTAAGCAACTTTTTGACGACCTTCCTGGCGCAGCGGTAAGCACTATGGTCTCATTAGTGGGAGGTCCCGGTTTCGATTCCTGACATTGGAATTTTATATTTTCTAAATTTCTGGTCTGCTGAGAGGCTTCGACCGTGGCTAGTTACAATCCTACTGGCAAAGCCGTGGCACCAAGCGATTTAGCGTTCCGGTACGATGCTGTGTAGAAACCAAAGGGGCATGGGTTTAATAAAGTCTGACATACCCCTTCCAGGTTAGCCCGCTTCCATCTTAGACTGCATCATCATTTACCACCAGGTGAGATTGTAGTCAAGGGTTTACGTGTATCTGAATAAAAAAGCTAGCTATTTCTAGCGGTTTAGTAATGGAGCGCCGTTGAAAAGAAAACAGATAGACAGATACATTATCCCATTTATAATAATATTACTAGAACTAGATGATGCTCGCAAATTTGTAAAAAATTAAGATTTTCTAAAAATTTATTTAAGCTCTTCGATTTTCCGGGATGAAAAATAGCATAATATGTTCGTCATCGGGACAAACCAAACATCAAAATCACTTACATGGATGTAAAAAGGTAACAGACAGATAAACACACAGACAGAGACAGTATGGCTAGTCATCAATCTTAAATATATAAAAGGAAAAAGTGACTGACTGATCTATCAACACACAGCTCAAACTACTGGACGGATCGCGCTGGAATTTAACATGCAGATAGCTATTATAACGTAGTCCGCTAAGAAAGGATTTTTGAAAATTTAACCCCTAAGGGGGTGAAGTAGGGGTTTGAAAGTGTAGCATAAGCTAGTATTGAATAACACTGCAGACGAACATAATGACCGGGCGTCTATCAACAGATTATAGTAATGTGTTCATTTAATCTGTTGAGTTAAGGCGGTCGTGGGATATTGCTTGTACCTACGTAGATTCAAATTTGATTATAAATTGGCTTTCATCTTATCTTCTCCACCCACCTACTGGCGTTAACGAAAGAAGAAATCGTCAAGTTGATGTACAAATAGTTGTTTATTATAGTTGTTTTTCGTAATTTAATATTAGAGGTGTATGGGTAAAAAAAAGAATATGAGCCATGTTAAATGACTAATATTCCCCTTTCCTCTTCAGCTAAGCGTCAGGCTTGTGCTAGGAGCAGGTACGACAATAGTGCAGCGGGCGCGGTTTGAACCGTCGACCTTTCGGTTTTCAGTCCACTCCTTTACCAGTTGAGCTATTGAGGCTCTAATAATAATAGTAATAGGTTAATTAGTGTCATTTCCAGTCACAATCCATCTTTATTTTTAAAAAATTCAATGGTATATAATATACCATCATTGTCAAATTGCTAGGAAAAACGCGAGTAGCATACAGAAACTGCTGATCACTAGCAAGATTGGAGAAAAGAGACCCCTCTGAGACGAAGCCCGAGACGTTGGTCCAACCAGCCGAGAAGCGGTCAACACACCTTCCAACAATGCCTTCCGTACGGCCTCCAATAGGGGAAAATGGCGCAACATCTCGAGGGAGCCACGATCCTCAAAATTGAGAGACCGACGCGAGAAGAAGAATAATATACCATACTAATATAGGTACTATTATACCAGAACCTAAACCTATACCTTACAAATCCTGTAAATTCTAATCTTGCCAGTCGTTCGTTTGATGTCTTCTTACTTTCCGGTGCGAGGTCGCCATTCGCTAGCTTGGGAGTTGTGAGTCCAATGTCCCAGGCAGTCAGGCGATGGGACATTCTGGTGCTCTGGTACTCTTTGATTGGCAGCTGGTTGCAGCACAAGCTGCCATACTCATAGCGAGGTGCAAAAGAGGAAGCTGTTTTCTCTGGGAAAAACCCAATAGGCATCGGAGGACCGATGTCTTCAAAGAGATCTCGAAAATACTCTTTGATGTCAGATTATGTGATCAGTCAACTAGTGTTGCGCGTTTCTAGTTTAAGTGGAAAAGTTTGTCCTTTTGTTTACATTTATATAAACTACGATTATATCTAATAACTCGGAGAGAGCCCAGGTCGTGAGGCAGGCTTGAGAAATGGCCCGCCTAATTTATGGTTTTCGTGAACCAACCTAACAGATTGCAGAGTCATGATTTCAGTTTAATGTATAATTAAAATAATAATTGCATGAGGACAATTCCTAGATGAAAGTGCGCTATAAGTTTTCTCTTTTAATATTATTTTGTTAATTGAATTATGCGGCGTGACTTTACTTGTTCTACTCTAAAAGGTAGATACGGACCAAAAGGTAGATTTGACCTGTTTCAGCAGATTATAGCAAATTAAGCTTTTGGTTCTATGTACACAGTAGTTATGTTTTTTTTTCAATAAGTTGTGTAAGTAATTAATTGAAATTGAAAGTAGCTAAATAAACTATAGCAATAGGTACTTCAACTTACAAGTTGGTCGTGAAATCGCCTTATCTCATGGCTCTCAGTGGTATCATATGAAACCACGGAATCGTGTTCATTTCTCACGCACAGATGCATTTCTCATTTTACCTTACAATACGTTGTTTTGGATTCACTTTTAAAGGCTACTTTACGCCGGAGCAACAACATGCGACAAAGCGGCATGCTTCAAATGGAAACATACCTAATATTTATACAGCATGCGGCAGTCTCTTTTAGGTCCAGTACAATTTCATATTATGCGGAGCGGAGAGGGGATATTTTTGGCAGACTAATCAGATTTTAGTAATAAATGACGAGAAAAAATTATGACGTCATCTTTTAAACATCATCATTGGTCAACTCCCAATTGGAACACATCTCCTCTGCTCCATTTTTAAGTAAATATGCTGAGACAATATTATCATGCTGTAGAATTGAAATATTATTGGAGTCTGCCGTCGATTCTTGCTACATGTTAAAATTACTGTACCATGCGCGACCGTATGGCATGCGTCAATGTCGTACTACGTTGCTCTGGCATAAATAAAGCTTTACACTAGCCTTGTCTGGTGCTAAAAGTAGTCTGCTTATTGCTCTTCTTATGATTGGTAGTAACAATAAGTATATTAAAAGAGCTGGTGCAGTGGTGAAAAAAAGGTAAAATTAAATTTTACAGGAGGAGCAAATAACTGAAGGAAAGTTGTTGTTTTACTGTAATGTGTGTTACACTTTGATCGAAATCACAATTTTTAAACTCAATTTTAGAACACTTTTAGGCTGTTTTCTTTAGTGATCGAAATCACGTAATTTTAACTCAAGCTTAATACAGTTTTAGGGCGGTTTCTGACTTGAGTTTAGATTTATATTCAGCAGGCCAAAAACGTCCGGAGTAAAAAAAAGTATTTTAATCGGTACGTAAACGTAATACACTGTTTTGTTCGTCAGCTTATCGATTATTTTATAACATACTCGAAAAACAAAAATTATTCACATATTTTATAAAAACTATGTGAAAGGTTCATATTAATATGCTCTTTGACGTATTGTATTAAATTACAATGTTTTCTCGGCCATCAATTATGTCTTTAGAATACAATAGAATTCTAATCTCACAGCTTATGGATAAGAAAGTAAGCATATTTTAATATCAAGTGTGTGAAGCATCACTGTGAGCTTTAGTCTCAAGTTATCTGCGTGAGAAATAATCCTATTACGACTTTTTGTGATTTGCGAAAATTACGTGCTATTCTTTCTTTTCCGGAGCCTCCACAATTATTGTATTTTCCGATGTTTCCATAAGAAACGATGCACGCAGGTTATCGTTTTTTATTGCGATATTATTATCAGGTTGAGAATTTCCAATTTAACTTCCGGAATGCGGAATAATAATTTTCATCATTAATTGGATAATAATGTGTGGGTATTCGTTCTTTTATTTTGTTTTTATTTTTCTTGAGATCGATTATGTTTTTAAGTTCCACAGACTGTTTATTTTGCACAAGTTTAAGTGCATGTGTTTACATAGCTACTGGATTTTGTTTTGTGATAATTTTGAAAAATATTGTGTTTTATTTTAGCATGTTCTGTTTAAATTATAATTAAACTTATCGTTTGTTGCTAAATCATCATTAGGTTCATGTTTTGTTGATTCAACAAGAAATATAATTAAAAATACATTTTGTTATACTTAATACACTACACACTATTACACTATAATATCATAACTAGACTAAATTGATAGCTCTAAAAGTCCTCCTATTATTTTCACAACATTTCCATAAAGGATAACATTACTTCTAGACTTCTTTCTGAAAAGACTAAAGGCACCGATGTAACACTAATTATTGTAAATATTTAAGTAGTTTTTATAAAGATTTGTCTGAAATTTTCATACCCGCTATTTACATTTTACCGTTTCATACCTAAATCAATGTTGTTAATAATATTATACACTATAAATACATGGCACAAGCATGGAATGAGTGTGATGCATGATCTTATAAAGGTGATCACACACAAGACGACTGTCCAGAGGCGCTACGCAATGCATTTTTCAGTACTGACAAAGCGAGTACGAATCAGTCGAGTTCAGAGGTGAAGTCACATTTGCTGACTCGTCTGATATGGCTAATTTGTTCTGCTAACGTAGAGCTGGTTCGACACATGCCAGCGAAGTGGAACCGAATTTGGAGCACAGCGTCTTTTTTTGATAACAACTTAAAGTTAGCTTTATTTACTTTAACATACGGTTGATATTGGTGTAACGAAAACAAAATACGAAAGTGTAGATGCCGTGACTAAGCACTATAGGGCGCCAACTTTATGTCTAAGTAAACAAAGCATAGTTTGGTTTTTTTATTAAAAAAATATGCTTCGTCTCGGTTCCTCTCCACTCTGCAGGTTGCGTTGCACCCTAATTCGGATTCACAGTACCGAAAAATACGCGACTTGCATTACTTGCGCCTCTTGCGACAGTGTGTGATTACCTTAACAAAAACAAACCAATATCTAACAGTAAACCTCTTTGCAGATGACGAAGGAGGTCACATCAAGCAAGGGTACGAGTCGAGACGGCAGAATGACTTGTACATGCGACTTGGGTTGCTCCTGGGGGAGAGACGGGGTTCCAGGAACAAATCCAGGGACAGCTGCACTTCGTTAGCCTCGCTGGACGCTCACACCTTAGCATCACACAATACTAGTCCGGTAAGTTAATAAATACCATGTTTTAAGGTTACACTTTATACGCGCTTTTCCATACGTGGATTATTTTTTTATTGTGAGATACCTACTTTAGGTAGTGATAATAAAAAGAATACCCGGCTGAGTTTGTTGTAGGCTCTTCTTAGACTCGGGTGCGTTTGGAACCCTCGTAGCTTTAAGTACGTAATTAATTATCACCACTATAATATAATCTTACACATTAACAAATTTGACAATCAGTAAGCGTAACATGATACGTATTCTGAATAAATAATTTGACTTTGACTTAGTCTTGCGCTTGACGAAAATCATGCCTAATAAAAAGGCAATGATGAGGTCTAGGTTGGAGCCCGGTTGCCTAGAAGGTGCATATTCACTCTTGCCTTAAAGGTATTTAAGTTATACTTGGCAGGAAATACGGACGCTAGCAGGGCTGGGCGTGCCGCGTGACACATCAGTGGTTCGTATCAGAAAACGTTGAGCAAAACGTTTCCTACGAGTAGATCAGATGTTTACGATGATATTCTATTAACTGTTGTTCTAAGACCTAAAACTAAACCAACTACCGATGTTTATCTTCATTATTTATACCCGACAACAATAAATAATTATAGTAAAATTATACTTATTTATTTTGGAAGTAATGACTCTTGAACTACCTATCTCTATTTTAGGCAAAATTTTGAGGCAACTTCGTGCATAAATGAACCATGTAAAAAACAGCGCAAAACTATCGGCTTTAAGGCAAACTTTACCTAATAATAATTTCTAATGCGTAGGTCTGTTTAAAAATGTTGATATATATATTATTTCAATATAATAACGTAACACCAAACATGTTTTGTTAAAACATCGCCCATCTCACTCTTCAATATGTCTCGCCCGTAAATGTTGATTGGAAGTTCCAATTTGGAACAGCATGCTCTCACGCTCGACTTGGAGCTACCATGGAGAGAGTACTCTTAAGTAGTTTAGAAGGACTTTAGTTTTCGAAATTCTAACTACGCTCGACCCCGATTCTTATCAATAACATCTGATAGTTAACCTTAGGTGGAAATTATATTCTAAGCTTGTACGTGTGATGTTTATCCTTATCCAGTAAGGTCAGATCTGAATCAGTTCTTGTAAAAACTGGCAGGCTGCCAAATAATATGGCTGAGGTTGGGCTTAGAACATTATTAGGTCAGCATTTTTTATTTTGAAACTTTGATAGCCGATAGGACCACGACGTTCGCCTCCTAAGTGGAGGTCGTGGGTTCGATCCCGGGCATCTCTAACTCTTCGGAGTTATGTGCGTTCACAGAGAATTCAACCTCAAGAGTACGCATATACAAGGTTTTGCTTGAAAACAAAATCGTAAAATGTTGGCGGCGGACAGGGAAGAATGCTTTATTGTGATTGGTGTAACCAAAAGTTACGTAATCAAGACAATGTGCGGAATGAGGGTACCGAACGGGCGTGGGCCGACTTTTATGATAAGCAACTGTGTGTGTTATATCACTTGCTTACGGTGAAGGAAAACATCGGAGACCCGTGCTCTGTAGTGAGCTGGGATGTTGATATTGATTGTTGATGATGTTTGGCCGGTTGATCGTGATGATGATGATGATGATGATTTTATTTTTCACTAGATCCATACTAATAGCAAATGCGAAAGTTTTTCGCGGTCCATCAGTTTACCGGATTTTGACGTTTGGTACAGGGATAGCTTGCATCTGAAGGATGGACGTACCTATAGGCATATTTTGTCCCGGAAAATCAAGTACCCACGGGATTATTTTAAACTTAAATCCACGTGGATAAAAAAAATTGTCCGCTTGTTAACTTTTCACGTCCCATCCGTTTAAGCGATTTTGACGAAATTTGGTACAGAATAGCATGGGTCTCGGTAAAGGCTACTTTTAATCCCGGCAAAAGAAAGAGTTTCCACGGAAAATCTCTTTCCACGCGGATCATAAATATCGCGTTCATAATCTAGTGAAAAAAAGTAATGCAACGCAATTTGAATACCTAATATGTTACAAAATGTTTTGCAGGATAAGTTAATGAACGGTTTTCATTCAGTTACTTATCCTGCAAAAAAAACACCACTTTAAGTTATGCAATTTAGAATTATTGTAATACGTTCAAACTGAATGCTGAACGTAAGTGCATGTGGGTTTGTTTTCATAGACCTTACGTAAGCCTTTGACTTAGTAACTGACCTCTTATGAATGAATTGTAAAGAGCGTAGGTGTTAAAGTAGGTAACTATTACAAAATATTTCCTCACACTGTATACTTAGTTACTTAATTGATTGCAATTACAGTAGCTACACTTTGGCGTGCCCCAAGGCGGTAATAGCACCTTCATAATTTTTAAAACCAATTATTAATTTATCAGCTTCTACATATAAACTACTAGATGATGCCCGCGACTTCGTCCGCGCTGATATAGATTTCCTAAAAACCTCGTGGGAACTTTTTGAATTTTCGGGATAAATATTAGCCTGTCCTTCCCCGGGATGTAAGCTAACTCTGTATCAAATCTCATCAAAATCGGTTTAACTGTTGGGCCATGAAAAGCTACCAGACAGACAGACACGCTTTCGCATTTATAATATTTCCTACTTAGATATGGAGTATGGATTTTTAACAATATTTTGCAAGTACCTAATTTTAAAGTCAATATAATTCTTGCCAACACTGCAAACTGGGGGCTTCCAACACTTTCTCAGTGTGACCTCCACTAGGTGGACGGACGATATCAGACGAGTCGTAGGGAGCCGCTGGATTCAGGCAGCGTAAGACCGTGGTGTGTGGAAGTCCCTACCTATGTCCAGCAATGAACGTCTGTCGGTTGATGATGATGATGATGATGATGATGATAATTTTTTCAGGTATCAACATTAACTGGTTCATCAGAAGTGGATGCAGCAACTCCACTAGGTCGCGATTCACTGGGCTCCCTGGCTTCTATGTCCTTGTCTGCAGCCAGCAACTGCTCATCTTCCAGTCCGGGCAGCAGGCGGCATTCTGTCACCGGTAATTATAATACTGTTAAACTATTCTATTCATGATAAATTCTTTTGCATGTGCCCAAAACTAAACTTTCTCCAGAAGTAAAAGTAATGCGCCCATTATAGTGTAGATAAAAAATAGTCCCATAATTTTTAGCCTTGTTATGTGTTATAATGGCATTTGTGTCATCACAAGGACTTCACTTGACTAAATCAACGGTCAAGGTAAGCCTATTGTCATGGGTAACACTGAGGACAAAAGAGCGAGAGGAGATGGTCAAGCTGAGGCAGTCAAAGCGTGATAATTTGATAACATCAACAACAGAAGCCGGAACAAACAAATCCTATCGAAGACAGGATCTTGCCAGAACCACAATTTTCAATAAGTAAGCAATGGCTTGAGAAAGAGAACCAACCAAATTAAAAACCAGAAACCCAGGATAAAATTATCCATAATGATGTAGAAACTAAAAAAGAATTTATGAAATGCACAACTTTATACCCTCTCTGATTGTAGGTAAATGTTTTTTCAGCATTACAAAATGGCCGGGAAGAATTAACACGGATGTCGAGTGGGTTCTTCAAAACTAGAAAGACAGCAGCAAGACGGTCAGCTCGCGTTAGCAGCAAACAGTCCACTACGTCGTCAGAGCTTAAAAAAGGTAACTAACGAGTATCACTTAGGTACTCTAACCTTAAACTTTAAAGGCTTGTTTGGATTTAAGTACAATCAAGGTCAGGAATCAGGAGTGTGGAGCCGTGTGCTGGCATCGTATGCCAAGTATTTATGTTAATTAAAGTCTAGAAATATAATATACTGTTTTCATAATACCTACTGTTGTTATCAGCAATTCAACGGAGAATCTTAGTTTTTAAGACATCAATTTCAATAGTCACAGTTCAAGCAGTCTTTCTGTTAACTTATGACTAAAACATATTATACTCAATATACACAAAGGATCTTTTTTCTTTGTTCAAGCTATTCAAACCGATCATCATCTTGGCTAGTCCAGGGTACTTTTTCATCAAATTTTAATTCTCTCTTTTCAGCTCATCCGAGTCCTCAACTCACGCTTCGACCATTGTTCTTCGAAGTACCTTCCACTGACAGTGAAGCTTGCTTCTCCGGCAGACAGTGGCTGATGAGGGATATGGAGAAAGCTTTAGAGTCTACCTCTTCTGGTAAGCAGTTTTCTGATACGTTTGTGCTATCTATAAACTATGAATTACCTTTTTCAAATATACATTCGATATAGTTATCATTTTGAGAAAACTCGTTGTTGAAGACTTAAAGAAGTTCGTTTCGCTCATTCAACTAGGAGTATCAGAAGTATTTATTTTGTCAACTTGTTTGAAAAGGTTGAATGAATGATAAAGGACAAACAAAGGCCTGACTAGTTGCTTAGCTTGATTTCACAGTACCTACTTAAATATTATTTATAGAAATATAGGCAGTATTATTTAATTAGTTATAGGCAGGGATTAGTTAATAAAGTCCATTTGAAGAAGAAAACTTTGTGTTTAATTAATTTAAAGTAGATCGACTAAAAAGCATTGACCCTATAATATCAGCATTCGTGCTAGTACCTAATAATTCTGTGATTTAAGAAACAAGTTAAGTATAATTTATTTCTCAGGTATAATGATCTCAGGATGTCCAGGCACGGGCAAGACAGCGTTAATTCTACAACTAGTAGATTACTCCTGCTTCGGTCGCAAAAGGAACTTCGAATACGAGGAACTAAGAGAACAGTCCGACATCAGGGAAGTGTTACCGGAAGAAATTACCGCGGGGATGGTTACGAATCTTGCGTCGCAAGTCGTTGCTTATCATTTTTGCCAAGTAAGAATCTATTACAATTTTGTAAGCAGAAGTTTCGTTATCATCACCTTGAGCATAATGGGCATGGGGTTCCTCTCAAAATAAGAAAGGTTTAGGGTTGCATCCAGCGTTTTCCAATTACGGACTGACATACTCCAGAATGTTCTTACAGAAAGGTTTGTGAAAAAAAAATTATGGAGGCATGCAGGTGTTTTCTTACTTGTTTTCCTTTACTTATTAAGGTCATGATTTTGTAAATGGTAGTTTCTTGCCAAAAATAATTGAGGAAACCTCATGTAATGCTTTTAAAATAGCTATACAACGAGGTGTCACTCGAAGGAGTAAACCAAAAAAAAAATTCGGCTCTCACTTTTCATGTTCAGGAGGTACTTACTTATCCTTTCTCGTATTTAAATATGCGTAGTGGTAACGGATACATAAATTTTAAAAATTGAAATAGGCAGCATATTTTTTTGTTTTAAATCTTTTATTTCTTCTTTGCAGGCGGACAATAACAGCACATGTCTTGTAGGAGAGTTCGTTCATTCTCTCGCAGCACAATTATGTCAAGCTCCTAGACTTCAAGCATACAGAGAATATTTACTAAGCGAACCACATCTTTTATCTTGCCTATCCCTAAAAGAATGCATAGCAGACCCGGATTTAGCGTTCATGAGAGGAATTATAGAGCCACTTATCGTTTTAAGGAGGAACGGAAGCATAGATTCAACTAATAGTATAATTCTAGTTGATGGCCTCTGCGAAGCTGAGTACCACAGGCCGGATCACGGTTACACAATCGCGTCATTCCTAGCGAGACACGTCCCAGAAATGCCGTCGTGGCTTAAAGTTGTCGCAACTATTAGGACGCAATTCCTCGAACTAACTAAACAATTACCGTACACGAGGTTAAGCTTAGATGACTCGGATAACGTTCATAAAGATTTACTCGAATATTTCAACGCGAGAGTTCAAACGGCTCCCATTATAGAAACTAATATCAAAAGCTCGACAGGCAAAACAGAAGGCATGCACAATTCTGTTATGAAATTCGCACAATACGTCCTCCACTTGAGTCAAGGCTCGTTTCTGTTCCTAAAACTGATTCTAGATCTCCTCGAACGAAGTCACATAGTCGTAAAGTCGACGAACTACAAAGTGGTACCGATTTCGTTGGCACAAATTTTTCTACTGCAGTTTAATTTAAGATTCCCCACCGTGCAATCTTTTGAAAAAGTCACACACATTTTAAGTGTTTGCCTCGCTGCGTTATACCCTCTTACTTTGGTAGAAATTTACTATTCAGTCAACTCTTTGCTAGTTGACACGTTTTTGCCTTGGGACGAATTCTGCCACAGATTTGATAGTTTAACAGATTTCCTCGTAAAACGAATCGACAACACTTACATGTTCTTCCATCCATCGTTCAGAGAATGGTTAATACGTCGTGATGATAATGAGAGTTCGAAGTTTTTGTGTGATTTGAGAGCTGGCCATTGTGGTATTGCATTCAGACTTTCTAGAGTACAATCGCCCTTGGATCCAGAAAAATCAATGGAATTGGGACACCATATTCTAAAAGCTCATATGTACAGAAATATGGGACCTGCTCAGTTAGGATTGTGTCCAAGAGATTTACAAGCAATGATGGTTGCATCAAGTTCCTCCAACGTCGGCGAAGCAGTTGCGAATTTGAGGAACATTTACACTCCAAATGTCAAAGTTTCACGGCTAATGCTGCTTGCGGGAGGATCTCCGAATCAGATTACTGAATGTCTTGGGAATGCTCCGTTGTTGTGCATGTATGCGTATCAAGGGATCATCGCAATGGTCGGATTGCTGATAGAATTTGGGGCGGATCTAGAGATGACGAATTCACAAGGATGTTCAGCGTTGTCGCTGGCATGTCAGAGAGGACATACTGATGTTGCCAGGATGTTGATAGCGTCAGGTAAACTTACCATATTATATTACTATTATTTAACAATATTTGTAATAGCGCATTAGTGAAAAAAAAGCCTCCTCTCTCATAGCAAATTACGAGTAGTTTCAACGTTTTAACTCAATCGGATGAACGATAAGCGAACGCATAGAAGATAAACACACACACATTAATTTATAATTATAGAGAAGATTCTCCTAAATAAGAACCCTTGTAATTATTTAGATACCTACCTCGTTTTTACATTTCGGGTAATATTTATCAACTCTATAATGATATTCTCGCAGGTGCATCACTTAGTCACACCGACACCGCAGAACAAACACCACTAGTCCACGCAGCTAAGAACGGTCATCGCGACACCGTAATATACCTCCTTGGATGTCAAACCGGCAAAGATGACAGGAACTCCCTGGATATTGACGAGTGTAACATTGAACAACTGGTGCCTGGTTCAAGACATGCCTTAATAGGCGCAGCACAAAATGGTCATTTGGATATTGTTGAATATCTTCTGGACACCGCTGAGTTAATCGTAAGTATCGACCGAATGCATAATATTGACAAAATATTCTCACTTCTTTTACTTGTCAAAGACATCATAATATAGCACACATCGTTTCCGTTTAAAATACTATCGAAAGAATTTTTTATCTGTTCACAATGAATTCTTCACTTTCTCAATTTTTTTATGTGTATGTCTTCCGCATGTGTTGCGTGTAGATTTTTAATTTTATTTATGTTCTTTATTGTTGTAATGTTTTCATTTAATTTTTCCACAGCCCGACGGAATATGCCCCGTAACGGGTGAAACTGCCCTCACAGCAGCCTGTTCTACTGGAAACGCAGCAATCGCCGACGCTTTACTAATCCGAGGAGCTACACCGTATTCCTTAAACGCTAGACAAATGTCACCACTGGCTTTAGCAGCTAAGAATGGCAGAACAGCATTGGTGTTAAGACTGCTGGATTCGGGAGCAGATGTGATGGGATCTGGAGGAAAGAATCCGTTGATATTGGCTGCGGCGGAGGGTCA
This sequence comes from Maniola hyperantus, assembly GCF_902806685.2. Taxonomy (NCBI): domain Eukaryota; kingdom Metazoa; phylum Arthropoda; class Insecta; order Lepidoptera; family Nymphalidae; genus Maniola; species Maniola hyperantus. The sequence continues at coordinate 2,334,753 of NC_048546.1, read as the reverse complement.
TGCTGAAGTCGTTGAAATGCTTTTAGAGCATGGTGAGTTATCATAAGTATTTTTGGACAACTAATTTAACTAATCTTTCTCGCATACATTTCTGGATAGAATAAGCATAATAAGTTCTGATAAACAAAATGAACAATTATCACAGTCAATATGTTAGACGGTAATTTCTCCCGATGTTGCAAATTAAGTAGTGCTGCAGTCTGAGGTAGAAACGGATTAATATAAAAAATACAGGTAAAAAAGATTTAATTGTGTACATACATACACTTCTAAGCAATATGATTTTTAAGGGTAGGATTAGAGATGGCAAAAAATCAAGCTCAAAGTTTCCAACAAAAGACCAAGAGGAAGTTGACTTCGAAAATACGATTTCCCAAACTGACGCAGCTGAGGTTGAATTCATCTAGAAATAATAAAAAATGTTTATTCCAGGAGCTGACCCCGACGCTGTAGATGGAGATGGTATAACTCCGCTCGGTTGGGCCGCTCTTCGTTCCAGGATACCAACTATAGTGGTACTGTTAGATAAGGGAGCTTTAATTGGTAAGTAGACTAATTAGTTTATTTCTGAGAATTTCACCTGCTCACTATTTTTCACAAACGCAATTGGAATAGTACCCATTGATGTCGAAAATTGGCGTAACTCCTGACTGTTCACGATATTTTAAAATAACTCTTAAAATCAAACAGTGGCCTTGACTCTCAAAAGGGACATTACGTAAAATTATTTTGCGGGTTATATTATGTCATGCTATAGGTATCCCTATCCAAAGATATTACCACGATCTAAGAATCAAAAAGCGAATATCACAAGAGGAAAATTACTCTGGAAATGTTGAAAGCTTTTCACTGTTTATGATTATTCTATTGATTCGACAAGCTGTTCCTGTACCAGCAAAAATGATCATTGATTGCTCCTTCCTTAAGTTTAAATACTCCATTATTTTTCAGACCAACCAGACGGCAGCGGTCGAACGCCCTTAGGGCTCGCGTGCGGAGGACCCGCAGAACTTGTGGAATTGCTGTTAGAACAAGGAGCCTCACTAGAGAGGGTCGACCACAGCGGACTGAGGCCTTTGGACAGAGCTATTGGACAGAGGAATGTTCCCGTAAGTATACTTGTAATAATAATAAACCCGTTCTAAAACATGCTAAGCTAAAAGTATAATTAAATCAAAACCATCAACCGTACACCAAGTATATTCTTCAACATAGCCGATAGTGTCACATCCAACTTCACTGTTCAAGTTATTTTTTCTTTTCAGGTGGTGAATTGCTTTTTGAAAAAAGGGGCTAAATTAGGCCCCACTACGTGGGTAATGGCATCAGGCAAACCAGAATTTATGTAAGTTTTCAAGATTAATTGACCTATCCTTTTTTGTTCTAAGAAACACCAAGCAGCACCACCAGACTCGTAAATTGCTTTGTCACAATTAAGTATTTCAATATACTGTAACCCCCTAAACTAAAAAAGACTAATATGAACTTAAATATCACAATAAAAATAATACTTAGACAAACAGATTTTAGCAACGCACAAAGTTTGTGATAATGATTTCTCAAAATAATAAGTGTTCATAAACAATGGAAGAATAGTTGAGACTGTAAAAAATAAGTGTCTGGAAATGACTCCAAAACATCTTTAAATCCTAAAACCAAAAAACGAATGATTTGATTCTAAGACTAAAATTAAAATTTACCAACAGGCTAATACTCCTAAACAAGTTGCTCGAAGACGGGAACCTCCTGTATCGCAAGAACCGTCCCTCAGAAGCCGCACATCGCTACCAGTATGCTCTCAAGAAAATAAACCCCCTTATCAGTGACGAAGGCTTGACCACTCCGTCCACGCAACCGGTACCTCATGAACACGTGTCTGCGTTTGTTCAGCTGAAGACGAATTTACTACTGAATCTATCACGGTGCAAGAGGAAACTTAATGTGAGTATCATTCTCAAGTTTTATTTTTAGCTAAAGAAGAATGACGAAGCGGTGACCACCCAATCTAGACCCAATATAACCACTTATTTTGTGAAAAACTTATTATTACAATTGAACGTTGAAATTCACACTGACGCACAACAAGGATGAATGATGTCCACCTAGTAGGGGGTCTTCCGACGCTGCGTCTTCCGGTGTGAGGTCGCCATTCCACCTTGAGACCCTAACGTTTATCGGTTTTACGAACTATGTGTTCTGCCCATTGCCACTCCAGCTTCGCAATCCGTTGAGTTATGTCGGTTACCTACTCTAGTTCTCCTACACAATAGCAATAGTATTAAGGAAATTCAATGAAGAAAATATTCAAGAAAACAGATTAGACCTAATACTAAGAATATATTTAAAATATCATATATATTTTCATACGTAATTTCTTTTTCAGGAACCATCAGAAGCGTTCGACTTGGCTGCACGCGCGTCCGTCTTACGTCCCAACGCTTTTGAATGCGCGTACGCGATGTCCCGAGCTATACTGGCTTTAAATAAACCTTCCGATGCCTTACCCCACTGCAGACGAGCTTTACTTCTAGCTCCTGCGACTGATCTATCCGCTATGAGGACGCTAAAGGCGCTACAACAAGAGATTCTTACAAGGATCAACGCTGGGACCCATAGTTTAAACGGTGATACGCGATCCATGAGAAATTATGATAGCATCAGTTTGAACATGCCTTGATGACCACTGAAACGCCTATTAACATTTAAATAAGAACACCTTTAATTTCCTTAGTATTGTTTATACAGCAATTAATTATAATACGAGGATTATTTATTCAATATTCGACTAAAAATTCGTCTAGCCATTAAGTTTTAAGTAGGTATACCTAGCCTATCAATAAAGAAATCTAAATTTATCAACTTAAAAAAACCGACTTAAAACCCTTGACCATTAAATCAGCGCTCTTTAGTTTTGTAAATTATGTTATTTCTTTTGTAAGTAGTTAGGTACATTTATAAAATATACTGTTATAACCATAAAATTTAACTCCGTTTTAACTTTTTGTGTCAAACTTCATGTCAAAAGTACGATTTTAGTCCTTATTTTAAAAGTGAACCGTACTTTTGACAAGACAGTTGATCCATATAGCGTGACTGGCGCGTGAGGAGTCATTTTTACGGACTATACGTGAGTATACAATATACATTGACTATTATATTATGTTCCTTATTAGTACATGATGACATTTTTTGTGTAATATCTTTCATCGATGACTACTACTTTTGAATAATCACGGCCTCTTTTGTAATTCAGAAAAAATATTTTTTCTTTCTACGTCTAGATATATTTCGATAATATTACAACAAAATATTGTTGAAGGCGTCTGAGCGTACTTTGACTTTGCTCAGACTTTGACTTTTAACGAGTCAGAATTATTGAATCAGAGACATAAATAGTTGTCTCGTAAAACGAGACAACTATTTATGTCAATGTAATACAAAAATATTGAAATTTTGTGGATGACTAAAATTACATTGTATGAGATTTCTTGTGAAAAAATCTTTATAATGGACCTACCTGTCGCTATAGCTTTTATGATTTTTTATGACATTGCATATGATATGAAATTGTTTTTTGTAAATGTATGTTCTATTATAATTATCTAACTATAATTAGTTTTTACTATTATTATTTTTAGTGCTGGCACGTTTATATTAGAATTCTTAATCTTAGGTCTTATAAAGGTTGTTTTTGATTTTTTTTTATTATAATACTTATCAACAAAATAGTGTTGTCAGTTTGTAGAATAAGCTATGTCTAGTTATTACAGATTCCTTGTGATCAAATGACATTTCTGTAAATAAGTATTTCATTCTATATTTTCTATATTATGTAGGTACATGGAAATGTATTTACTATAATGTTTTTTTTAAGAATTTTAGTTTATATAACTCGAATATATATAAATTTCTTTTTTGCTTGCCATTTTTTTGTTTTTTGATGTTTTCATTTTATCATTTACATTTTTTGGACCTTTAATCAACTTTGAAACAATGCAATTATGTTATATCTAGATAATTATTTACTTAACATTAGTAAAAAACTAAAAAACTATTAGCTTTACTAACCATTGTAGTCAACAACATAATAAAATATTATTTTTGTTCAACACAGAATGATGAATTTTCTTCTGTTTTACCTACCTGAAGCAAACTTAGTAAAAATATCAAATAAATTTTTCGTTGTTGTTAAATATTGTTGAAAATTATTTTTTTGAGTTAAACTCATGTGCCCATTCTCTTGCTTTATTTTAATTTATTACAATAATCTTATAGTTTTAAAACCTATAGGTAAGTAAAAACCCCAGAGGCAGAACTGTAACGTTTGAAAAATTATTATCGAAATTCGAAATTTGACTATTTAGTGTGGTTTTAAGTGTAAACTATTATATTTTAGAGTGTTTTATTTATTTAAAATTATTTTTCAAAATAAATCCTTATTAGAAAAATATATATTAAAAGTACCTATTAGATAAGAAAATCTAGTTCAAAACTTTAACTTGCAGTAAATTAATGGAAATAAACCTCCAACAACTAAAAAATATAACTTTAAGTAATTTTGCAATAGACAAAATTATTCGACAAAGTAAGACTGAAATTTTGATACGCATCCATCTGAACATGTCACTGTATAAAAGTAAATAGAATAATAAGATGTTATTATAAGTACAATATAGTTCTGTGAGAGTATATAATTATAAATACACATATTGCTTCTTACATTTTTTGTTTTATTCGCGAACTTATAATCCAATAAACCTCATTACAATTTTATGGTCACATATTTTATGTTCCTAGTTCTATGAGATCTGAGCATACTTTGACTGAGCTCAGACTAAAACGAAACAGATGTATCTGTGCCTCTGATATACTTACCTACATTATCTGTATCGTTTCAACTCTCACTAAAATCTGACCAAAGTTAAAGTATGCTCTATAGATCTGTCTTAGGCTAGACTTTAGCGTTTGACGGTAGACGCATTTGACGATTTAAAAGTAGGAAGTTGTAAAAGTTTAACTATGTATTTAAATAAAAATTATTTATATTCTACTAGATGATGCCCGCGACTTCGTCCGCGTGGATTTAGATCTTTGAAAATCCCGTGGGAACTCTTTAGACCAGTTCGTGGGAATTTTCCGGGATAAAAAGTCGCCTATGTCCTTCCCCGTGATATAAGCTAACTCTGTACCAAATTTCATCAAACTCGGTTGAACGGTTGGGCCATGAAAAGCTAGTAAACAGACAGACAGACACACTTTCGCATTTATAATATTAGTGTGGATATTTTCTATGGTGGGCAAAATCTACCTATATATATATTATATACCAAACAGCTCTACGCCTTACCCATTTACACGTATTTCAGCCCCTCAAGACACCATCGTTATGCAAAGAATTGATAGCCAAAGGATCATTTTTCGGCGTCCTTTGATAAACTGGCAACAGAACCAAGGTTTTGTTTTGAGGTTTCAAATCTATCAAGCTCACTGGCGGAGGGGTCCCTAACAAACCTAACACTCCAAAGTCGTATCTTTTGGTGTTATAAGTTGAATTCAATGTTACTTTACTACTGGGTAAGATTAGTCTTGAGTTTAAATGTTGGTTATTAAGTTTTCTTGACGAATAACCTCCATCATACACGTATCCTGCGTCTTGGTTGGAATTTCTCTGTACTTCGTCGAGGGTTACTCTCGTTTTATTCGATAGGGAGTCACTTATTTCGATAAACATTTTGTTGCAGTGATGGTTCGTGCGGCGCTTTGACAGATCGCATACCTGTAAAAAGAAATAGATAGATAAATCATTTCTCTCAGACCAGGGGTCGTTTGGGACCCTCGTAAGGTTTACTTATTTAATTCATCATCAACCGATAGACGTCCACTGCTGGAAGTCTCTCGTAGGGACTTCCACACGCCACCATCTTGCGCCGCCTGAATCCAGCGGCTCCATGCGACTCGTCTAATGTAGTCCGTCCACGTAGTGGGGGGTCTTCCATCGCTGCGCCTTCCGGTGCGTGGTCGTCATTCCAGCGCCTTGAGACCCCAACATCTATCCGTTTTCCGAACTATGTGCCCTGCCCATTGCCACTTCAGTTTTGCAACCCGTTGAGCTATGACGGTTACTCTAGTTCTCCTACGTATCTCCTCATTTCTGATTTGATCACATAGAGAAACTCCGAGCATAGCTCTCTCCATCGTCCGCTGAGTGACTCTGAGCTTTCTTATGAGGCCCATAGTTAGCGACCATGTCTCGGATCCATATAATATTATCACTGGCAACACGTACTGTTCGAATACTTTGGTCTTCAAGCACTTGTTTAATTATTATCATCTTTTAATCATGACCTTAAGGTGCGACTGAGTGAGTAGGTAAGTGAGGCCTTTTGCGGCGCGAAAATTTCTACCTAATCATATGGGAAGAAATTTCACACGGACGAAGCCGTGGGCTACTGCTAGTTTTGAATAAAAGGCAGACTTTGACTAAAGGATTTTTAAGGATGAGATCTATAGAGCGCACTCTGAACTTTGCTTAGACTTAAAACAGAGTTAAAATGAGACAGAGCTATAATCTCTTACATAAATCCGTCTCGTTTTAACTCAACCTTAAGTCTGAGCAAAATCAAAGTGAGCTATAGAGCTCACCCTCAGTCTTTCATTAAGGCTTTGACTTAGACTTACCAATAACATTGCATCGAGCAAATTAAACAGTTTCCTCGGCGAGTCGCAAAAGTCATCATACCACGGTGCAAACAAAAAGGCAGCATTGAGGACTTCGTACAGGTACGATGGTCTGTAGTTGCTGTACTCTCGGATTCTGTTCTTCATACCAAAGTGGTTAATGAAACCCCACTGGTTCAGGAGACCCATCTTGTTTAGGACGCAAGACATCGCTGGTGGGAGGTCTTTGCACTATAGGTATATACAAAGAGAAAGATTTTTATTCAAATAATCATTTATGGTACGGATGCTTTTAAATCGTCAAATTAATCTAGTGAAAATAGTAACTCAATAAAGATAAAAACTGGAAAAAATCGAGTGTCAAAGAACGACACACCCTTTTCGGTGAAAGTAGTTTTGACCGGATTGGATTGGAGTGGTCAATCAAAGCCGATCAATTCTAGTCCGGTCCGGTCCGGTACGGTCCAGTCCGGTCCAGTCTTACCTAGTCGGTCGAAGTAGTCGAGTACGGTAACGGTACCTACGTTTAACGGTGTGGTTTTTTCTCATGTCATAACGATTAGGTATCATCACTAACATCTACCTAATAACAACAATAATCGTTAAACATACTTATGATCAGTACAAATCGATCTCTTAGTCGATCTGGGAATCCACCGCATTAGTTCCCAAGATTATTTTATGGTATTCTTATCGTTTCCATGAGACGATTCTTGAGAATATATTATAGAGTGCAGCTGCTCGATTGCGGTAGAATGACAGCTACAATGTCACGATCGCAGTCACGTCAGATTGGTTGACGGTCGCTCACTATTGGCTACAATGCATTGTTGCAACAAGAATCGCACAAATTCAGCGAATCACAACAAATGAGATTGTAATAATGACCAATCATTATCCTTTACGAAATCAACCTACGAGTTGCGGGGGGTGACAGTTGTAGAAAAACTTAAGGAATTCAGCGTCGCTGTCTCCCTCCCGCAATCCGCACCCTACCTCACGAGCCCGGTACACCTATTATAGTCTGGGTTTTACCTGGACGGTATTTATTGGTGTATCATCGGTATAGTTTCTGTCTGTGAGTCTATGTTTGGAATCCCACTTCAGTTTAAAATCGCATTCAGCTCTCCAGTTGGGTTGGATGAAGTCGTCAATTTGCTGGCAGCAGTCCAATGGGTTTTGAATCTGTTAAACCAATCATTCAATTACTTATCATCATCATCATCATCATCAACCCCTCGCCGGTTCACCACTGAGCGCGGGTCTGAGCTCTCTCATAATGAAAAGGGTTTGTTCATAGACCACGCTGGCCAAGTGCGGATTGACAGACTTCACATGATAATTTTTTTTATTCCGATGCAAGTTAGTCCTTGACTGCAATCTCACCTGGTGGTAAGATGATGATGCTGTCTAAGATGGAAACGGGCTAACCTGGAAGGAGTACGGCAGTTTTTATAAACCCACTAGCTGATGCCCGCGACTTCGTCCGCGTGGATTTACGTTTATCAAAATCCCGCGGGAACTCTCTGATTTTCCGGGATAAAAAGTAGCCTATGTGTTAATCCAGGGTATAATCTATCTTCATTCCAAATTTCAGCAAAATCCGTCTAGTAGTTTTTGCGTGAAGGAGTAACAAACACACACACACACACACACATACAAACTTTCGCCTTTATAACATTAGTCGGGATACCTACCCCTTTGGGTTTCTACACGGTACCGTACCATAACGTAAATCGCTTGGCGGCAAGTCTTTGACGGTAGAGTGGTAACTAGCCACAGCCGAACCAGACAGCCAGACCTTGTGGACAACTCCAGAAATCAGGTTTCCTCACATTTTCCTTCACCGTTAAAGCTAGTGATATTTAATTTCAACTCCGTAAAATCAAAGATGCTTCTCGGGGTCGAACCATACCTCTTCGATTTGACCGTCTTGGTTCATCTCATCATGAATAGTAGAGTACTCGAAGTTTGAAGCTGGAGTTGTACTTTCTGGTAACTGAAAAACAAGTAAAAGTTAATCAACAATATGTAAGTTAGGTACCTATTTAAAATCAAGTTAAAAAAACTTAGCGATAATACGGCTGAGGTTTACAGAGCATACCTACTTTGTCTTTGCTCAGACTTAAGTTTAGTAAAACGAGACACATTTATGTCAGTGATATAGCGCTGTCTCGTTTTAACAGTGTCTTAAGTCTGAGGAAAGTCAAAGTTCCCTCTATAGGTCTCACTCTCAGCCTTAGATACTACATACTTTCGTACTTACATTTTTTGGAAAGTCTGCTTATGAAATATATATTTGTAAAATTTGTAAGTACCTACTTGAAATATAGACACTACTCACCATATGGAAATTGTAAACCTCGCCAACCACGTCATCTGTCTTCTTTGTTGGTACATCCTGAAACATTTTATATTATACTTAGTTTTAAACAAAAGTTAACAAGCTAAATAACTGACTAGACTAAGTCTGGCTAACGAAAGATGAGACTGGAAAAGCTCGGCAAATTTAAAAATAGCAGTCTGGCAACTCCAAAATTAGTATGACTGATCTAGAATAATCTACACACTTCACACAGCTTTGAGAACATTATGGAAAACACCCTCACCACCTGGGTGTCAGACTCAGGTGCACTTCGACCGTCCGCTGTGCCAGATCCTTCTTTCCACGCACATGCAAACTGCCATCCAACCAACCAACCAACCAACCAACCAAACCAACCAACAACAAACCAAATCCCATCGGCGGTGTTCCCTTTAGATTACAACATGGGGTTATTCAAGGGGCGGACCAACAAATTCCTAAAAGGCCGGCAACGCATCGGCGGTTCCTCTGGTGCTGCAAATGTTCATGGGCGGCGGTAATCACTGATGTTAATCAGGTGACCCGCCTGCTCGTTTGCTCGCTATCTCTATATAAAAAAAAAAAAAGTTGTTGTTCTGCCAATATTTGACTGCTTAAAACACAATATAACTCCGAAAAGTTCGTGTCAGGAATCGAACCCTCTGAATAGGGACCGACGTTCTTACTGTAACTAAATAAGACAATTTACCTGTATACTAGGACCACTTCTAAAGGCCGTTTTCAAGTCTGCTTCGCGGTAGATATAGTGCAGCACCTCCGTGAAGCCACACTCGTTGAGCAAACTGTCATTGAACAGCTGTGGCAAGTCGCAGCATTTGGACTTGAAGTACTGGATAGAATAGAATATATTTTATTCAAGTAGACTTATTACAAGTGCTTTTGAATCGTTAACTAGTTTAATTTACCTGAAACATTGAATACTACAGTCTGCGACAGGTTGAGATGGCAATCAGGGTATGAGGCGTGGAGATACCCCGCAAACCCCCACGTCACGCAAGGTACTTAATAGACACTAGCTTATGCCCTCGACTTCGTCCGCGTGGACTACACAAATTTCAAACCCCCTATACCCCCTTATTAGAGGTTGAATTTTCAAAAATCCTTTCTTAGCGGATGCAATACGTCATAATAGCTATCTGCATGCCATATTCCAGCCCGATCTGTCCAGTAGTTTGAGCTGTGCGTTGATAGATCAGTCAGTCAGTTAGTCACCTTTTCCTTAGATTAATACATTTAAGTAAGATTACTCACATTTTCTAAAAATTGAGCAGATCGTCTTTCTAACGGCATATTCTCCTGGAGATTATTGTACCGGCTGCGTAAAAAAAAACAATTTTAGTTATTTATCGAGCACTTTTTAGGGTTCCTTACCTTAAAAGGAAAAAGGAACCCTCATAGGAAAATCTCGTGGGAACTCTTTTTTCCGGGATAAAAAATAGCCTATGTCACTCTCCAGTGGCCCTACCGCGGTTGTTTGACAAAGTCAAAGTCAAAGTCAAATGATTTATTCAAAATAGGTAATAAATTACTCTTATTGATTGTCTGGTATAGTGTTAGATTTGTAAGATATAGTGGTGATAATTATAACGCAAACTTAAAACTAAAGCTACGAGGGTTCCAAACGCGCCCAGGTCTGAGAAGAGCCCACAACAAACTCAGCCGGGTATTCTTTTTATTATCACCACTTATTGAAACTTATTAGAACTATCACAAAGTCGTTAAGCAACTCATTCCCAAGCTTGCTTATCATTTAAATAATCCTTTACATTGTAATAGGATTTTTCAATTAGTTTACGTTTTATGAAAACCACATGAAAACTTTGAACTTGTTGAGAGACATGTTGTTTGACAGCTACAATGTCACGATCGCAATCATCTCTGATTGGTTAATGCTCGCTCACTATTGGCCAGAATGCATTGTTGCAACAAGAATCGCACATATTCAGCCAATCAGAACAATTGAGATTGTAATAATGATTGATGCAGGTTTTAGACAATCGTCCTAGGTCTTTAGTCCCTTAGAGGCTTAGACTATACCCATGCAAATCACGACAATCGGTTACTCCACTGCGACGTGATTGAAGGACAAACCAACAAACACACTTTCGCATTTATAATATGGGTACTGATTCATTCAAGTGTCCGGGGCTCCCCGACCTTCCCCTTATATTATGACTTCATGACAAATCCAATCTTGTTATATAATACTTTAAAGGTTTCCGTTTACCTTTGAGCAAACATGTAGTTATTTCCGGGGAGACATGACACGGGAGCGCAGGCGTCACGTCGATGCCAATACTCTAACGGGCAGCTCTGTAAAAAAGTAAAGTATTATTGTCTAAGAATTTATGCTCGCGACTTCGTCCGCGTGGACTATACAAACTTCAAACCCATATTTTAATCCCTTGGGGGTTGAATTTTCAAAAATCCTCTCTTAGCGGATGCGTAGTTCATAATAGCTATCTGCAAGCTAAATTTCAGCCCGTAGGTAGTTTGAGCTGTGCGTTGATAGATTAGTCAGTCAGTCAGTCACCTTTTCCTTTTATATATTAAGCGACAATAACCTCATTACAATAATAACAGCTATGTCCAGTCCGTCTGTCTGTCTCTAGCTCAGCAGTCACTTTGGTCCAAAAAAAATTAGATAAGTGTAATTCGCGACAGTTCGACATGGCAATCGGGGTAGGGATGCCCCGCACACCTGCACAGCCCCCGCGCTAACCCGGTGCAGAATAGTGCGCTGTGCGGGTGTTCGGAGCGTCCCTGCAGCACCGCCTCAAACCCCAATTATTGCTATCTCGATTCTCGACTTGTCGCAAACTATAGGTAGGTAAATATACCTGAATCAATTTATCCACAACACAATGCAGCAAGCCCTGGCCAGGGCATATGTTAGTGTACTTTTCCATTGCTTGAAACTCATAGCATTTGTCCACTGCAACATCCGCTTGATAGTGCCATTCAGCTGGAAGAAGACCCTTGATGACATTGCTGTACTGATCTTTTTGTGGCAAAACATCGGTAAAATTGAATTTTCCGTTCAGGCATTTCCATTGGTCGCACTGTGGAATGTAGAAAAACATAGTTAAAAAATTTCAGGCGTCAAGGGATCTCCGACAGAAGCGAAGCTTTTATTTTTCAGTGAGTTAAGTACTTTTGACTGGACTGAACTGGACGGATCTGATCCTGACTGATCCAGTCCAGTACATTCTAGTCCGTCAATAGGAAAAAGTGAAGTAGGTAGGTACCTACCTAAAATAAGGATTTGCATTCTCGTGTCTCGGGGAAGTTAATGCTACCGATGATGTGTTTCTTATTTTACTTCGCCGCGACGGAGCTCAAGCTTGCATGAAAAAGCTCCGCATCAAAAGCTGTTGTCATTCGTTGACGCCCGACAGAAGCGAAGCTTCCAGCGTTTTATTTTGATTCGCCGCCTTCGTTCGGTCATTCGTTCGTTTAACTTTTTGATGTTAGCTATGTTTTGGTTGAACCTATGGAGGTTCCCAGGTTTTGCCATAGGTAGAAGATCCATAGATAACCAGATTTAACGACATATGTAGCTCAACAGGTTGCGAAGCTGCAGTGGGAATGGGCAGGGCACGTAGTGCGACAAACCGATGGACGTTGGGGTCCCAAGGTGCTAGAATGGCGACCTCGCACCGGAAAGCGCATACGTTGGAAGACACCCCACTAGGACAGACGACATCAAACGAGTCGCAGGGAGCCGCTGGATTCAGGCGGCGCAAGGCCGTCAGGGATCCCTACAAGAGACTTATGTCCAGCAGTGGAGGTCTATCGGTTGATACCTATTGATGGTAATTTACCTTACCTACTTACTTACCAAGAGTGCCCCGCCATAATATCCTCCGAAAGCTGCTAGTGCCGATACCTGGAATGATAATGTAAAGTTATATGTACCTTTTTTTTTTTTTCGTTCGGGGAGGAGGAAAATCCTCATGGATGCCTCCGGCATGCCCGACTCCACAATGGCCTACGGACTAAAAACCTCCTCCCCCCCCTCCGCTCTATCTTTCAGGTAAAACCTTTGCATTGCATCTGAAAGATGGCTGTCTTTACAGTTTAGGCTTTATCTTTTTTCTGCCTATCCCATTCATCCGAGATTCTTCTTTTAATAAAGTTATATGTACCTACAGACCCTACAGTGTACAGTACGCGGCCAAAAGTAATGTACATCGACCTTAAGAAGGAGACAGCAGATTTGTAGAGCGTTGTCCCTGTCGTTGAGACCGACAAAACGTCATATAGGTACGAGTGACATAGACAACGCTCTACAACGCCGAAATGTTATTCTAAAGGCCGATGTACATTACTTTCAGCCGCATACTGTAGTTCAGGAAACCGATAGACGTTGGGGTCCTAAGGTGCTGGAATGGCGACCTCGCACCGAAAGACGCAGCGTTGGAAGACCACCCACTAGGTGGACGGACGAAATCAAGCGTAGGTACGCATATAAGTAAGTTTATAAGTTTAGGTTAATATAATATTACTCATTAGCCTTTCTCATAGGCTAGATTGTATTTTGTAATGACAGTAAAGTACCTACTGTTGTCAGCACTAATCCATGCTTAATATTATAAATGCGAAAGTGTGTCTGTCTGTCTGTCTGCTAGCTTTTCACGGCTTAACCGTTCAACCGATTTTGACGAAATTTGGTACAGAGATAGTTTGTATCCCGGGGAAGGACATAGGCTACTTTTAATCCCGGAAAATTAAACAGTTCCCACGGGATTTTCAAAACCTAAATTCTCGCGGACGAAGTCGCAGGCATCATCTAGTTTATGATATTTAAAAAAAAACTTTCAGTTTATCAAAGAGTGATGGAGGATAAGTAACAGTTAAGTTATTTTAATAGAAATAAATATTTTAACTTACCGTTTGCAACAACAAATAGACGCAGAGAATCCGCATTGTCACTACGATGGATAAACAACAACTAATTATTATAACAACTTAGATAAAGACAAACGACTTGATCTTATTATACCTACTTATGTTTGGGTCAACTGATAACTTGTCAATTCTGTAGGTATTATCTTCTGGCAGAGAGTTGATATTCCTAGAGTCTGTGATAGATACTTGAATTCTATATTGAGCCTCAATAGCTCAACCGGTATAGGAGTGGACTGAAAACCTCGACGGTTCAAGCCCCGCCCGTTGCACTATTGTCGTACCTACTCCTGGCACAAGCCTGACGCTTAATTGGAGAAAGGGGAATTTTAGTCATTTAACAAGGCTAATATTCTTTAAAAAAAAAAAATTGCCTGACAAAACATAAATAACTTTTGGTACACAGATATAAAAAAATAGCAAAGTACCTAAAGTGCCTGAAGTAAGTAGTCCTATGTGATGTAATGACATCTCACAAAATAGTTTCAACTTTCCATTGAAAATTGAAAACTCGATTCGACACAATAAAATGACCCTTACAAGATTAGATTAGATTAGATTATTTATTAATTGCCAAAATTGTATGTACATAGATGGTCTTAAAATTATAAAATTCCAATTACAATCTGCCATCAATAGCGCGCAATTTTACAATAGTAACAGTTACTTACACATTTGGTTAAAACTAGCTTATGCTCGCGACATCGTCCGCGATCCCTATTTCACCCCCTTAAAGGTGGAACTTTCAAAAATCCTTTCTTAGCAGATGCCTACGTAATAATAGCTCTATGCTTGCCAAATTTCAGCCCGATCCGTCCAGTAGTTTGAAGCCGTGTGTTGATAGACCAGTCAGTCAGTCAGTAAGTCACCTTTTCCTTTTATATATTTAGATTTACATGGAAAAATATACTAAAAACTATACTAAAAAAACCTGCTAAGTGCGAGTCAGGCTCGCGCAATGAGGGTTCCGTACTACAGTCGTATTTTTTCGACATTTTGCAGGATAATTCAAAAACTATGATACATAAAAATAAATAAAAATCTGTTTTAGAATGCATAGGTGAAGACCTTTCATATGATACCTCACTTGATATAGTTATCTTACTTAGAAAATTGAAAATACTAATTATTAGTTCATGACCACAATTAAATTTTTTTTGTGTGATGTAACCACAAATTCACGGTTTTCAGATTTTTCCCCAAATGTCAGCTATAAGATCTACCTACCTGCCAAATTTCATGATTCTAGGTAAACGGGAAGTACCCTGTAGGTTTCTTGACAGACAGACGGACAGACAGACAGACAGACAGACAAGGTGACTCTGTAAGGGTTCCGTTTTTCCTTTTGAGGTACGGAACCCTAAAAATGTACTAAATACAAGAAACTAAGTCGATAGGCATTTAAAAAAGAGTAGGTAGGTACCTATCTTTTTTTTATAGTATGTAAGTATGTTGCTAAAAGGGACGGGAAATGAAGTTTTAATTTAAAGACTCAATACACAAGACTGGCGCCTAAAGTCACGAGGATTGACAGTTTTAAATTAACATTATTGTCTGTCCTTTTCTTATCACATTGGTAAGAAAAAGATGTGAATAGCACTCTGAAATTTGATTATACATGTCTCACACCCGGCTTTACTCACATGTTTAGTCAACGTTAGCCCGACTATAGTTTCGAACCCTTCCGGGGTCTTTTTTCACAGAGACTCAGAAGCCGGGTGTGAGACATGTATAATGGAAATCACTCACGATAGTTTAAACGCTAAAATTTAATGTTGGTTCCTCCATAGCAAATTTAACTCAACGCTATCTAGATGTTAAGTAACATTATTTCTTAACACAGATCCACCATCTTTGTTTTGCATGCTCTACTGCTTTTTCATCAAACACATCCCATGATGATTGTTGACACATCTCAACCTATTAACGTATAATTATTTAACTTCGACTGTGCTTAGGTTTTTCCCGCAAATTGCTATAGCGCTGGAACCATGTCTCATTAACATTGAAATAACGTCATTTTGATGTCATTTGACGTATACGGCATATTTAAGTAAAAATATACCTGCTATCAGCTCGAAACTTCAGTTTAGTGCTGACGGCACTAAAATGGCGGTCACGCGCATTAGCAATTTGCAGGACCTATAGCAGGTAGGTAGGTACCTATTTCTAAAATAAAACCCACAAAGAATTCCTAACATAATTTTTATTGCAAATATTCAAAAAGTAACAGTTTTGCACAATAAATTACAAAAAGCATTAATACAAAATATAGTATAAAAAATTGCTCAATGTATAAAATGCGGTTAATTTTACAAAATTCAAAGGCATGAAATATTTAGATAGATAAATGAGACAGATTTATGTGCCGCATTTACCTCCGCGGACCGTGCGATGGCGCTTGTTGAGTTGAGTGTGAACTGTGCACAGAATACATTTACTCCAGGAACTGTGAGCGTGGTTCAGCCACAGAGTAGATTCAGCCGCCCGTCGCGCGTCGCCCGAGTTTCCGAGCCGCCATATTGGTTGTACCTGCCTACTAATGTTACGGATAAACGGAGGTGACGTCTTTCGGAACCGGAGTTGGAATCAGACTAATTAGAATCGTAGTCGAAATCTTCCGATTTCAGCTCCGATAAATTCGATGATAAGATCTGGAGTGTTAGTTTTAGTTAGTTAGTGTTAGTTAGCTTTTTTAAGGCTAAACCTAATAAAATAATTGAAAAACAATAGAATAAATTGATCAGTAGGCACACCTAAACAGCTTTCATCGCACTGAAAATTTAAATTACCTAGGTATTCTGCACGAATACCTACATGCTAATAAGCAACAACAGGAAAATATTATCTATTCTAATATTATAAATTTAATGCGAAAGTGTGTCTGTCTGCCCGTCTGTCTGTCTGTTTGTCTGCTAGCCTTTCACGGCCCATTCGTTCAACCGATTTTGATGAAATTTGGTACAGCGACAGCTCGCATACCGGGGAAGGACACAGGCTACTTTTTATCCCGGAAAATCGAAGTTCCCACGGGACTTTTAAATATCTAATTCCACGCGGACGAAGTCGCGGGCATCAGCTAAGAGTCTAAATAATAATTATATGAAAGGAAAAGCTAACTAACTGCCTGATCTATCAACGTACAGCTCAAACTACTGAACAAATCGGGCTGAAATTTGGTATGCAGATAGCTATTGTGACGTAGACGTACCTACGCTAAGAAAGGATTTTTGAAAATTCAACCTCTAAGAGAGAATCGGAGTTTGAAATTAGTGTAGGTAATCCACGCTGACAAAGTCTCGGGAGTTAGCTAGTTTTAAATAATTTTATTTAAAACAAATAAAACTGCTCTCAAAGTAGTAAATTGTACTTAAAAACAAAAGCTTGACAGCTTTCTTTCCGCCTAATCGATTTCTCAACGGATCATTCAATATATTCATTTCGATCTTAGTAGTCATAACTCCGATTCAAAATTGTTAGAGTTAAAGTAAAAGGTATTTAAAATAATCGGAAGTTTCGACTTTCGAAATCGAAGTCGAAGATCCGTACATCCTTAGTACCTACACACACACTTCAGCAGCTGCCCACTGCGCCTGCGCCATTTCATTCAAGGGAAAATGTCGCAGTTACATCTTTTTGAATTTCTACTTTAAACCTATGATAATAAGGAACACATTTGTACAAAGTACACGTTTTGTTAAGGTTCATTATCGGTTGAGTTTCGATCACATGATGCCCCGTCGACGTACGAGTAACCTGCAATTGTATATTCTATGCCCCTTAAAATAAAACACAATTAATATTATATAAATAGCTTTTTGTTGAGTCAACCTACGTGTGATATTATTCTCAAACGAAACGAAGTGATATTATTAAGTAATATTTTAAGCGCAGCAAGTTTTGCGTTGGTTTTAGCTTATTGCTTATATTATTACGTACTAGTTAGTTTTTATTAAATAAATAACGAATAAAGTGGTTGCGTTACTGTTTGTTTTTACATATATTAAAATTAGTGGTTATAGTTGTTATTCTCTTTGGTTTGTGTGTAGCGTGTTTTGCAAAATGCCTGGAGGCAAGCCTCATTACAGATGCAATGAAGGTTGGAGGCGGTATTCGCGGTATTCGCGGTATTTCTATAATTGTGAGGGAGAAGATAAAAAGGCGAAATGTAAGCTTTGTTACAAAATCTTGTCTTATAGAGGTACTATGACTAATCTTATGTCACACTTGAGACATAAGCACCCTAGTGAGTATTCAACATTCAGATCATCTGCTAGCGCTAGTAGATGCGACAGTCAGAAAAAAGTGGAAGGCAGTGATGGAAATGGGGAACTTGGTAGTGATGACAATGATGACACTATGGTAATTCCTGAATACAGAAGCCGTCAAGACCCGCTTTTCGTCATCACTAGTACATCATCATCTAAGGAGCCGCCCCTTACAGTACAACTCGTGAAAAAGCCATCCTTACCGAAAAAGCTTCGACTAGGCGATAAGGAGACGATAGAAATAGACAAGTGCCTCGTCAAGCTCATAGCCTATGATTTACAACCCTTCACAATCGTAGACGATGTAGGATTCAAAGAATTCGTGCATGCCCTAAATCCAGATTACGATTTGCCCAGCAGAAATACCATTTCCTCTTCGTTGCTGCCAGCTAATTATGAAGAACGAAAGCAATATTTCATGAATTTCGTGAGAGAAAATGCAGAGAGTGTGTGCCTTACAGTCGAGTGCTGGTCATCCAAAACGATGGACCAATACATGGGAGTCACAGCACACTTTTTTTCTGAAGATTTAGAAATGAAATCTGTGTTTTTGCAATGCGATCTACTCGATGGCAGTGATACGGGACCGAGAACTGCGCAGCAACTCAAGGAAATAGTAGAAGCATGGGGCATATCAGACAAAATTGTCTTTTTGGTGACGGATAATGCGAGTAATATGTGCAGCGCAAGCCACATATTGAATTGGAAACGTTTTGGATGCTTCGAGCGCAAATTAAACCTAGTAGTCCAAAACGCGTTATGCACTACAGCTAAAGAAATAATAGAGAAAGTGACGAAAACAGTAACGTATTTAAAAAACAATAGCATTGGCAAAGACTTATTGATGAAATACCAGCTCAACGATCAAAACGTCGAACAACCCAGAACCGTCATAGAAGCCATTTCGACTAGATGGAACTCAACGTATTTAATGCTTGAACGATTTCATTCCCTGAAAGAAGCGATCCAAGCAACAGTTGTACCACTGGATAATTCCTTGCCGATCATTTCAAGCAAAGAATGGGAATATATTAAGCAAATGTGCTTAACATTAAAACCCTTTTACGAAGTGAGCAACGTTATGAGCGGAGAAAATCATCTCACTGCAAGCACCGCGATGGTACTCACTTCGAATCTTATTTCAATTTGTGACAGTCTGTCCTCAAAGAGAGATCTTTATACGCCTGTCTCAGAATTGTTGGAAAAACTGAGAGAAGGTTTGACCCAAGAACTTGGCGATATCCAATACAACATAAACATCGCCATATGCACTCTATTGGATCCTCGTTACAAAGACGTGGCATTCCCTGAGACTTTGTCATTAGAGCAAACAAAAAGATACGTTTTAACACTAATGCAAAGTTTACATACCGATGACGATACAGAAGAAAATATCGATAGTGACGACGTATTGTCAATATGGGGTGAATTTGATTCGAAAACAACGTCGTCGAATGCCCCTAAGACGGCGGAAACCAAGGCTCGAGAGGAGCTGGATATGTTCTTGAAGGAGACGGTCATACATAGGAAGCTTTGCCCCTTAACATGGTGGCGCACAAACAAAAATGTATACCCGGTGTTATATAAAATTTTCAAAACCAAATGCAATATAGTGGTTACAACAGTACCCTGTGAGCAGGCATTTTCAGAGACGGGCTTTGTCTTAAATGACAGAAGAACCTGCCTCACCACATCTAAAGTGTCTCAAGTCATGTTTTTAAATGTTAATAAAACCAATTGAATTACTGAATTCACGGCCAAAAATGCTGGAACAACATGAGAGCGCTCCAAACGCTTAGTCACTGTTTTTGTCATTTACTTTACTATTGTATGGACAAAAAAGCGATTCGATATCCATTAGAACGAAGATAGGCGAAGATGTGTTTAGCAGACTGATCAGACTACACACAACAAAAAAAGAACAACAAAAGAAGAACAAAAAAGAAGTCATTTAACAATTTAAATGACTTCTTTTTTATTCATTATAGGCGCACGCTTGACCACGATCACACCTGATGGGAAGTGCTGATGTGGGCTAAGATGGGACGCGTTGATTAAAAGGTGCCTATTCGCCTATATAAGACGTTATATTTTTTCCCCATCATTTATCAGTAGGTAACCTAATTAGTCGGCTAAACACATCTCCGCTCTTGTGGATTCCTTACCTATGTAAATTATAACAAAATATTAAAAATACTGGCAGCCAATCACTGGAATTGATCAAATGGGCCGAGGTGTTAATCATTTTATAGCTCGCTGCAAGCGCCCTAACTGTACCTACTATGTAGCTTTGAAATACTGTGACCCAATTTGCAGCGAAATATGTTGGTAGGTAAGTATATTTTGTAATACATGCTTAAAAACAGATTAAGTGGTTTTTTAAAGAGGCAGAGGCGTCTTTACCTATGGTGCAGGGTGTGCGGCGCACACGGGCGCCGGGTCTAAGGGGGCGCCGAGCGCCCTCTAAATGCGACACCTCCAAAGATGCGTCGATGCCGGCGCTCTCAAAGACCCTGCGCTCGTGTTATCGCGACGCCGTCATCATTTAAAATTGCACCATTTGCATCCGAATTTCCGTTTGAAAATATAACTGTTAGTATTCCATTTTGACCCTACTCCTACTAGACTAGAGGGCGCCAGGGTACTGGTTGCACACGGGCGCCACAAGGGCTAGAGACGCCTCTGTAAAGAGGTGCACTGTTCTAACGTCCGTTTAAATTGTAAGCATGAGACTTGAATTTTTAAAATGTCGCAAATTATTTTACCCTGTTCAAAAACTTTTTATGATAGGTAACTAGGTACCTGCCTTCTTGTAGTTAAGGTTATAAAATGAAACAGAAGTTCCTACCTAGTTAAAAACATTCAAATATTAATATCTAACATGACATTGATATATTTGTGTGGAAATAAATAACAAATGTCTGCTTAAGTTATTTTTAGTTATTATAGATTTATATATGATTTTCTAAAACATGCAGTTTTAATTAATTTTAAACGCCCTCGCTATTAGTACCTACTTACCTTATGCAAAAGTTAATAGGCAGTGCACAGGTAAACGAGGTAAACATCGGGTAACTTGATTAGCGAATCACCCGCTGCGCTGGTGAGATCGAGGAAGTGGTAATCCGATGCGTGCGAGCGCAGATGACTTGCTAGTGAGCGGGGCGTCCCCCGCCTCATGCCCCGATTGCCATCTCAACCTGTCGCGGACTACTTACGTATTTAGTTAATTGGTTGACCGCTTCTGTTATTGATTAACCAGATGAAAAGTATCAACAACACATAAACAAACATCCCGTAAATGGGTTCAATAATTACTAAAGAACTACGGCTAAGGCACAGAGAGCTCTGGAGATACGGAACCCTAAAAAAAGTTCGGAACGTTTAGATGGGTGCCCAATGAGTCACACTCAAACGTGTCACAAGTGTGGCCCATTGGGAATTCATCGAAATTTTTCTCCCATCGTTAGGTAGGTACCTTTCAAAGTAAAGCCTGTGCCAGACGTAGCTAAAATATAAATTGTTTGTGTTGTCCTACCCATATAAAAGAAAAGCATTTATTTCATAACTAGACGATGCCTGCGATTTCGTCCGCGTGGATTTAGGATTTTAAAAGTCCCGTTTGATTTTCCGGGATAAAATTAGTCTATGTCCTTCCCCGGGACGTAAGCTAACTCTACCAAATTTCATCAAAATCTGTTAAAATGTTGGACCGTGAAAAGCTAGCAGAAAGACAGACACACTTTCGCCATTTATAATATTAAGTAGTAGGTAGGTAGGTATATGGATACACTGTGTTAAAAAAAGTTTTTATTTTATTTGCAAATTTTTTTTACAGGATAGGTAGGTACTAGAAACAGGTTATAAAATGAAATAAAACAGCATTAAGTAGAAATACATTGTTGTTGGGTACTTATAATATCCGACATGACGTCATAATGTGTGGAACAACTAACCTGCAGATCCTGTTTACAGCTTGGTTAACAGGTAATTCCATGATATCTGTTATTTAATAACATAGATAAGCCATAATTTATAACTACCATTAACAATCATTATAATTAAATAAATTACAATATACTTAAATAAATTTTCAAAATATATAATTAAGATTTTTCCGAAACAACGTCAATCAAAAAGCGCGCTCCACCGAGGTGATTTGCTAACTCAGTGTAAAACTATTCAGTTTTGAGATGATGGCTGTTCTGGCTTTACACAGATGGCTAATCTGTGTAAAGCCAGAACAAAAAAAAAACTGATAGGCACCGAGCTCATTAATTGATATTCGATGGTCCTACATTGCTACTTCACTGAGTGATATTAAAATAGTTTTTCGTAGTAAACCTTCAATGGATTAAAAATAAATGTCAAATTAGCTCAGTAGCTATCATTCAGTTTTACACTGAGTTAGCGAATTGGGTATTTTACTACTTTTGAATTTGATTAATATTATTACTTTATTATAAACTAGGATAAAAATAATGACGTACGCTGAAAAAAAATATTAAAATCCAACAAAGATTTACAAAGTTACAGGCATTTTAATTTTGGAGTGGGAGGGTCTTCTATCCCTTTCTCGCAAAACGAAAATTTGTATAACCGCACGAAGCTACTACGGCATTTGTCAAAATGACGTCATAATTCTATATCGCATCTCTGTCTAATCAGAAATATTTAAATGCTTATAACTTTTTTGTTATTTGATCGATTTAATTAGTTTTTTCAGTTTTCGTCATTATTTTTATCTTAAAGTTTAAAAAAGTAATAAAAAAATTGGAGTCAAATACCCAATTGGTAGGCTGGTTGCTCCGTGGTCAAAAAGACGCCGAAATATAAAGCCCACTTAGATGCTGTAATAATAGCCCAAGCCAATTTGAATGAAATTGAAAATTAAACTGTGGTTTTGATTTTTGGCAGATGTGTCCCCTTATGCCCTTAGAGAAGTAGGTATCTCCTCAAAAGTCCCCACCTCTTGAACGTCGGCTTCCCCTTCTTTCTCCCTCAAACGTGGGAGACATAGTTGTAGCAATTTTCACAAAATCTATTACAACTCATAGAACTATAAATACTCTATGAACAAACCGTAAATAGCAAAAACTATTCTAAATAAATTATCTACAAATGGTATTCAGTTCATTTTGATAAAACTAATAGTTTGCAAATATTCCTTCATTGCCTTCTAGGGGTTGGGACTTTTGAGGATATACTTCGAAGAGACACATGCCAAAAATCAAAACTACTTTATTTATTTTGAGGTTAATGTCTATTATGCCTGTACTATGTAATTTTCAGTATTCCAGCTAGACCGTGCGTGGAGAGCATGGTATAGTCCGTACAAAATCAGGACTCACTCGCCATTTTAACTCTCTGTCAAATGTCATGACAAAAGTACGGTTCGCCTTTAAAATAAGGATTAGAATCATACTTTTGACATGACAGTTGACACAAAGTTAAAATGGCGAATCTCATTTTGTATGCATAATAAATGTCAAATTGCTTCTCCTATTGGATTATAAGATTGAGATTGAGGGAATTGAAAGTGCACCTGTTTGTGGTATTATAGTCTGATTTTTAATTAAGTAATTCGATGGAATCCTGACAGTTGTAATTTTATACATGGGGTGGGTTATTTGTATGAAAAAACAGAGTTACCAGCTGAACTTTTAATTGAATTCTTACCCCAAATTATAATAAAGTAAAAATATTTTATTTCTAGTTCTTCTAGGACAAAAATTTCTAAACGCACGCAGTGGCTAGTTGATTTTATTTCTCCAATATTAATTGTTTCAAACAAAATTAATATTTCGTAAAGTGTGTCACTTGAAGTTAATTAAAATCAAACTTACGCTTTTATAAATTTAATCCTTAGAATTCATAGCCTTATATTATATTTTATTCAAATTCATTGTCTTATTTGTGGGAACTGTTTTATCTCTGGTAACATTAAGAAACGTCAGAATCTCACGGAATTAAAAATCAGACTATAGTAATCAATATTGGTATAGTGCCCTGCAAACAACTTGGACCTGAAGCAGCTGGCGAACCCGGGAAGCGAAAGTCGACGTATCAACCAATCGCGTGCACCCGCGCCGACTGATCAACCAATCGCGTGCACCCGCCATTCGCGTCAATGCTCAAATTGTTTGCCGCGCACTGTATTTGCTTACTTATATATTTTTTTTTATAAAGAATATTAGCCACGTTAAATGACAAATATTCCCCTTTCCTCTCCAACTAAGCGTCAAGCTTGTGCTAGGAGTAGGTACGACAATAGTGCAACGGGCGGGGTTTGAACCGTCGACCTTTCGGTTTTCAGTCCACTCCTTTACCCGTTGAGCTATTGAGCAAATTAGTCTAAGGCATGCGTGGATCACAGGAAGGCGCCGAAGCCGAAAGCCCGCTTGATGCTGTCGAAGTAGTAACGTTTCCAGTTCTCCCTGGTCTGATCCACCTCCGCCGATGGAACCAGGTCCTGCTTCAGTGTTACTAGCGTGTGGTCATCCTGAGGAATTATTTAAAAAAAAAAAATAGTATGAATTATGAATTCTAAACATAATGGGTAAGTTAAGGAATAAATGGCCTAGTAGTGTTTTGACAGCGATCAAACGATCACGCTGGTTAAGCAACGTTGACCTCGGTCGGTAACTTAATGGGTGACCGACTTTGGATCCGAATTTAGCGTATTCGTTGCCCCCGTGGTGGCGTTAGGCCGTTGATGGCGGCTATTATTATCACTAATTTCAACCCTTATGGGTTAAATTTTAGTGTCAAAACCTTGTTCTCTTAGGGTGAGATCTATAGAGCGCACTTTGACTTTGCTCAGACTTAAGACACTGTTAAAACGAGACAGCGTTATATCGCTGGCATAAATCTGTCTCGTTTTAACATAATCTGAATAAATTTAAAAAAAACCTAAAAAGCTAAGCAGACTTTGATAAGGCTACCTTCTCGTCAATAGTAAAGGTGACTTCGGAGAAGTGCTGGTCGGGCCACTGCTTGTATCTCCAGTACTGCACGATCTTCTTCCCCGGCACCAGCTCACGAAACTCGCCCGTCACATTCCCGCCAAAAAGACAAAACTTTCCACCTTTCTCTGCTTCCATTTTTACGTGACCTATAAAAAAGATGATTAATATTAATCCTATCTTACTAATATTATAAATGTGAAAGTGTGGATGTTCAGATGTTTGTTACTCAATCACGCAAAAACGGCTGAACGGATTTGGATGAAATTTGGAATGGAGATAGATTATACCCTGGATTAAGACATAGGCTACTTTTATCCCGGGAAATCATAGAGTTCCCGCGGGATTTATAAAAACCTAATTCCACGCCGACGAAGTCGCGGGCATCAGCTAGTAATCTAATAATAGTCAACTAACTGTCCTATATCCTGGAAAATCAGAGTTTCTACAGGATTTTAAAATAAGCTGAATCCATGCAGATGAATTTACACATAATATGTTATACCTAGATGAATTCATTCGCGTGGATTTAGGTTTTTAAAAATCCTGTGGGAACTCTTTAATTTTCCTATGTTAATGTGTTAATGCTAATTAGCCTATGTCCATCCCCGGGATGTAAGCTAGCTCTGTACAAAATCAGTTAAACTGTTGGGCAGTGTAAAGCTAGCAGACAGAAAGACACATTTTCGCATTTATATCATTAGTATGGACAATATTTCGCTCAAACAGACCCTAAAATAAATATGGCTAATTATGTTGCACATAATCTCAATCTCTCTAAAATGAAGATCTGAATGAGAGAATGTATTGCTATCCTTTTCATAATACTCCCTGTGGAAAATAATAGCACCAGACTTAAACCTGTTATTAGCCACAATTTTTAGTTAAAATAGCCTTTCTTTAGCCAAAATAAAAGATTAAAGATTAGATACCTTGAGTGAAAGCGGTAACCATTTCTATTCGAGTCATCGCATCGTAAAACTCCTGCGCCCTACATTGGAACGTCTCCGTCAATACTATGTTCTTGGTATCCAGCTTACAGCCTACTGGTGACTTCTGGGCAGATATCACAGGTTCCATGTTAACTTTCTTGTTGAAACCACTGGTTATAGTTGAAACGTTATCTGGTTTCGCATTTTCTTCCCCTTTCTTGGGCAGGATCAGACCTGAAGTGCAAAAAAATGGGTTTTAAAGAACTATTTTTTTTATATTAGATAGCGTTTGGCTGCAATCAGACCTGCTGGCAAGTGATGAGTAGTTATGATCAAAATGAAAATCAAAATATGTTTTATTCAAAGGAACTTTTACAAGTACTTTTGAATCGTCAAATAGATCTACCACTGGTTTGGAATGTCTTTCCTTATACACAATACTTTGCCTATAGAAAGAGATTTATGCCAGCTAAGTTACTCATAATAACTGCATTGTTGGTTTAGTGGTTCGCATGTTCAACTGCGGATGAGTTCCTGGGTTTGATTCCCAAGTTGACCAAAACTATTTAGGTACTAGCTGAACCCCCCCGGCTTCGCTCGGGTAGAGTTTAGAAAATGGAGGGGGAGGTTGAATTAAATTTTTCTCTCCGTAAGAACCTTCCTCGTACTTCAAGGAATATTATAAAAAAAGAATTAGCAAAATCGGTTCAGCGGTTCTCGAGATTTGCGATGACCAACACATTTGGTGATTCATTTTCATATTATAGATTGTGTTTTCTGTTAAGAAATTCTCAATACTAGTTAGTTACTAGAAGTAAGCAATATTTCATCCCTGTGTCGCTGACACCACGTAAAGGCATGACTTCCTTGCTTTATCTCTCTCCTGTTGTATCAGATTTCTGTCCCATAGGGCTATTAGAGTAAAGAAATAGAGAATTCTCCTGTGTAAACTATAATAATTTATGATTTTGTTAAAAAAATCATAGTCTGGATATTGAATCTACTACTATACACAACCAACACCAATCAATAAAGTAACATAGAAATATAGTTGTTTACCTTTAGAGAATTCCTCTTTCAAGCTCCTGAGGTACTCTGACAGTTGTTTACGGATCTCCCCCTTGCCTACATTATGCATGAACGCTTTCACTCTCTGTGCTTCATCACCACTGCCTTTGATTGTCACAGTCATCTGGAAAAAAAATTATTACTGTCTTTAATCAACATTTTTTAAAGAAATCTGACATAAATATGAATAAACCTACAGCTCAATTTATAAAACAAAATTCATGCAGATTTCACACACCTTCCAGAACATTATGGAGAATTTTTAAGCATACAGGTTTCCTTTCATTTAAAGTAAAATTTCAGTTTACTGAGTTGGGAGTTATTTGCATTTTAAGAAATGCAAATAACTCCCAAAAGTTAAAAATGCATGCCCAGGATCGAACCCCAAACCCTCTGAATAGGTCAATAACTGAACCCTAAAGTCTAGACTATCACCTTTTTAAAATATAAGACCAAATAATCTAAATATATAGAAGGAAAAGGTGACTCACTGACTGACTGACTGATCTATCAACGCACAGCTCAAACTACTGGACGGATCGAGCTGAAATTTGACATGCGGATAGCTGTTATGACATAGGCATCCGTTAAGAAAGGATTTTTGAAAATTCAACCCCTAAAGGGGTGAAATAGGGGTTTGAAATTTGTGTAGTCCACGCGGACGAAGTCGCGAGCATAAGCTGGTAATAAATAAGAAAAATTGTTTTATTTGAGACTATAATGCAAATACAGTCCACAGTACAAAACACAGAAACATACAGAAAAACAAATATCACCACTTAATATTAAACCCACAACTTTCCATGCACATAATAAGATTAGACAAACACAACTTATAAAATTTAGTTATTAAAACTAAATTCTGCCTTATTCAATGTCTAAATTATTTTTGGCATATATCCAAAGACATAAAATTAACAGTATAATTTAGAATATAAAGAAACTAGCAGACTTGTTGAGAACTCTTGCCAAGGTGCCTGGACAAGAATGTTAAACTCATAAGTCATAGCCAAATTTCAACAATATTTTCAGTGTTTTAGAAATGGAATGGTCACAGACTTTTGTATACATACTTTTCTTCCACTTGCTCATAATTCGCTACTTTACTGAAGAAAGGTTTTCACTTCACTTCACTAGGACAGGACTGTCAGTCACCTTTTCCTTTTATAAATTTAGACAAAGATGTCTGTCTAGTGTCTATCTGTTTGTTACCTTTTCTGGGCTCATCCACCCAACCAATCTTGATGAAATTTGGCACAGAGGCCAAGCTTGCATCTTTGAGAACAATACATTCTTTATCTATACTTATATAAGATATGTATGCAAAGGTATGTGTATTACCTTTTTTCGGCTCAGTAAGTGAACTAACCTTGATGAAATTTGGTACCAACATAGCTAGAAGAAGAGTTTCCCTGGAGTTACAAATCTAAATCTACACAGTTAAAATGGATATACTTACATCAACTTCACTGACGTCATTCTCCTCTGACAAGTTCGGGATATGCACTTCCCCCTTAACCTTATCCTTGCCACCAGCCAGCAGGCCTTCCCACTTCAACTTAATGTCCCATTCATAGAAAAATATTAACTTCCCTTTCCTATTGTTAGCTGTAGCCTCTCCCTCTATCTTCTCAACTTCAGTGATCTTACAGTCTATCCCGTTTTGGGCAATTTTTAAATTGTTCAGTAACTCCTTCAAACGCTCTTGCGACCACGGACCAGCGTTCTTCTCCGTCCAGTGCCAGTTATTTACATTTGTAGCGTCCGGACGCTCTTCTACTATCCAACGAGGGTCTCCTTCTCCCCATTTAGCCATAGTCCCAACACTCCCAACCCAAATTCACACACGAGGTTCTAAAAAATCTTACGTTTTCAATCAACCCAAAATTGACCCGATGTTACGAACTTTGTCCAGAATGAGCACACAGCACACACCTTTACCAATTTTTATTGAACTTAAATATTGTTGGCTTCGTAAAGAAAATCTTAACGCCGAAGTATTCTCTTAGAATTTCGCTCGTCGCAGCAATTTAATTTGCAAATCGCAATTGGCAATATTCGAGAAAGGTCATGCTTCGCGAAATGGGGCTGTGAACATGACAGCTGACGCCTGACAGTGACAGTGACAGCTGTAAATAATGTTGCCATAGAATTGTACAAACACCCCCAAAAAATCAAATCTTTATATCTATCTATGCAATAATAGCAAAAAGAAATAAAGTTTGGGTGTAGGCGATAAGCTCTGAAACTACTCATCCAATTTCAAAAATTATTTCATTGATAAGTTCTAGACAGCTAGATTATCAATCGATTTTGATAAAATTTGGTACAGAGATAGCTTGCATCCAGGGGAAGCACAAAGATACCTTTTATCCCGGAAAATCAAAAAGTTCCACCAAGATTTAAAAAATCTAAATTCATTCAGACGAAGTCACGGGCATCATTTAGTAATATTATATACGTATTACGAACGATGACGCAGACAAAAACTAGTTTTTAATATTTTTATTATTTTATTATGCTCGCAACTTTGGAAGCGTTGATAGAGGTTTTTTTTTTAAATTCCATGGGAACTTTTTAGTTAGTTCTCTGCCTGCATGAAAATGCGTGGTCATTTTTAAGTATTTAAATAAATGTTTTTAGAGCAATCAGTTTAATTTTTTAAATTAAGATTCTGCCGCATTTTCAGGAAATGCTCATGGTATGGTAACATTTGGGTGTTTTCTGTAAGTTTCTAGAAACTTATTGCCAACCTCCAGACTATCCGGATGTCACAGAGATTCATTTTACGCATATAACATACAGAAGCTTTGCTAAAATAATTAAAATATTTGAATACTTAATATTATTATAGACTGTATTACATAATTATAGGTGATAAAGACATGTTTTTACTAATTTATATAAAAAATGTATGTAAAGCTAGTATTTCCGTTCCTAAATTTAAAAATAAAACGCCTGTGATTTGTAGACAAGCAAAGAATTACAGCGGCTAAGCAAAACTCCCAACCCCAGCAGGCACTTACGTTCAAACTCTATTGCTGTATGTAAAGTGGCCTAGGCTATAAGGCCTAGGTTTATCTTGGACTTGGCTTGGGCTCATTACGGGGCATCTATAAAAGCGAATGTTCTGAACCGTCCGCATTCGGAGTTCGGACCCTACTGCGACCGCAGCGGGTCATGGCATGGCAGGCATAGTCATCAGGGGTTACCAATTACCATACCTGACGATGGTAAATTAAACTACCTGACGATTCAAAAGCACTTGTAAAAGTTTACTTGAATAAAAATATATTCTATTCTATTCATATCATTTCCTGCGAGGCAGCCTGTGCAAGTTGTAAGCGTTCCGTAAAACTACACAAGTATGGTCCTGATTTGCCAATTTTTAAATTTGTTCTTTTTCCACTAGAGAATGGATTAACATATTTAATACCTATTGATGTTTTTAGATAAAGTAGAACATAGTAAGTTAACACCCCAAGTCAAAATATGTTACGTGTGTTATTTCAAGTATTAAAAAAAAATTAAATTTGGACCATTGTTGTATGGCATGTTGCCAACTATGGTTCAAATTATAAATCATACTCGGGACGCATATTGTGACACATCAGACTATAATTGGGTGGTTTGTTTGAATGCCTGAAGTTTAGTTTTTAAGAAAAATACAAAATAATGGGATCAAATCAGGTTTTATTGATTAAATTACATGTTACAATAGAATATTTTGCGAAAAATCTTTTAATCTCAAATCAAATGTTTTAAAATTACTTATCAAATGTTATATACACAGGAACATATTTGCCCAGGTTTTGCCAGGTAAGTTATTTTTACACACGACAACAACAATAGTGACGAGGTTCTTTTTGGATAAAGCAACACTCACTGCGTTTATGCAATCCCCTGGTGGCCCATATTTATAAATATTACAGCTATAAATGCCTACAATCGAAAAACCTATCCAACACAATATGTTACAGGTTATGTAATGACATTCTAATATCGTTGGCAAGCTTTTGGTGCAAACAGTTTTTGTAAATGTCAATTACGGTATTTCGAATACCCTAATACAAGAAACTACCCCCGGTAATGCCCACAAAACAAATATGCAACATGCAACCTGGTCACCTGTCACGACTTAAATGAC
The DNA here is from genome assembly GCF_902806685.2 of Maniola hyperantus. NCBI lineage: Eukaryota > Metazoa > Arthropoda > Insecta > Lepidoptera > Nymphalidae > Maniola > Maniola hyperantus. The sequence goes on along the minus strand of NC_048546.1, from coordinate 2,303,422 downwards.
ACAAGAATTACTGGACCAAAACTAGTAGAAGTGGTTCACAAGGAAATGCCCAGTTTTATCTCCGAGCTTTTTCTGCGGAAGGAAAACGTTGGATCGATGCGTCTGATTTTCGACCCTCGAGAACGAAACAAATTTGTGAAACAAAACTATCCCGTCTGATTTGTCATACCGGTTCGTAGCTTTCTACAACAAAAGTTGGACAACCTGTCTAATTTTTGGGTCTGGCGGCAGCGCCCCACCTGTAACATGCTCGGTTGCGGAAACCTTGCATGCGAAGGAATGTCGAGTGCTAGTCTACCTAGACGACTTCCTTCTGGTCAATCAAGACCAATCCAAGTTATGTCTTCAGGCTGCGGAAGCCGTGAGGCACTTGGAACTTCTGGGCTGGCAATTCTGGTCAACTAAGACCAATCCAGGTTATGCCTTCACGCTGCGGAAGCGTGAGGTCCTTGGAACTTCGGGGCAGGGGGATCAATTACCAAAAGCCAACGTCCATACCATGTTGAAGACACCGGTTCTCGTCCGATCACCGAAGTTAAGCAACATCGGGATCAATTACTAAAAGTCAATTCTAACACTCACACAAGACCTACAATACCTGGGTATTCGTTGGCAGACTATAAGAAAATTCAATGTTCTTGCCCATAATAAAGAGTAAAAAACTATCAACGAGACCTTTGAGAGAATTATTACTGAAAAAATTCTGAAATCACTCTTCACGAAATGCAACGGTTGCTAGGACAGTCAGACTTCGCCAGTTTAGTAACTCCCAGAAGCAGACTACATTCTGATCAGATCCAAATACGCCTCTAACGTTTCGATAATATGTTTTAGACTGCTGAATCCACAATCGTGGAACAGGGAATGACATGGCGGCGCGGAACCACATGTCTCAGGCTGCCAATATGTACACCTAAAACCTGCCATCCAGTGCTTGGCGAATAATGCCTCTGATTGGCTTTTAGTGCCCAATTAAACGGGAAATTAATGCCAGAAACTTGGTGAGTGCATCAAAAATGATAGCACAGCAATAGAAGGAACTTTATGCAGTTATAGTGGCAATTGAAGACAGCACAAGAACTCTGTAAAAATCGCAAGTCTTAGTTCAATCGAACACTCATTCGTTCACTCACTCGTTCGTTCTAACGTTCATTTTAATGAACAAAGTCGTGGGTTTTACTGATTCTAACAATCGAACTCCCGCACATAACAGATTACATTATTGGCTCAAGGCTGTCACGAGGAAAACCTCCCACAGAGTGTCATCTTTTCCCTCAAGCGCCGTCCGAGATCGATTTGGTTGCAGCACAACAGATTACTGTAGTAGGGAATAAAGATGGTGTGATGTCTTTATCGACTGCAAAGATTGATCAGCAAGTTATAGATGCTTTCAACAGGTCATTGAGACATCAATTTAGCATGGGTGTTTTCTTCTCCAAACTAATTGCCAAAAGTACTGACTTACTTGAACCAGTGCAGCTGGGGTGTACTTAAATGTGGCACGTGAAAGACCTTTGGGCTTCAAGATTTGAAAGCAGAGCTCAAATGAACTATAGAACCTATCAGGGAATCTGATAGATGTCACGACATTACAGTGTCCACCAGACATTTACACGGAAGCTGAAAAAATTGAGGATGGGTGCCCAAATAAAGGAGTAGTCTATACGAGAAGTAAAGAACAGGTGCTTGTTGGAAGCAATTTTTGTCCTACCTACCTACCAGACATCAAAAATGGTTAAACTGGTGCGAAACCTGGTGGCGGTTAACTTTCTATGATCCACATGTGGACACTAGGCAATTATTGACGTGGCTAAACTCAAAATTACTAAACCATTTATCATACAGGACCTTACTACCTTAAGGTCCTGTATGATAAATGGTTGGTTAAAAAGCTCAAGCACTAACTACAGAAGCTCTCATTTAAGCACACACTTCCCGAGATATCTAGACGAACCTATATGGACAATTGTTGCCCTGGAACGAAGGGTTGACAACTGAAAGTCTGTGTCACCGGGAAAAATATATTATATACTTTATTTGGCCCAAAGACTGACACTCACTCTTAACATAAATACGGATGGACACTTTCAAAACATAATAGTATAACAGAAAACATAATTCTCTATTAATGTACTAGTATACTACAGTAGTACTACATGTATGTCTTTGACACAGGAAAATAGGTCAAGCAGAATGAAGTTAAGAATTTAAATATATTGTAATCTTTTTATCACCAACTGTAATGAAACTGAAGCCGCATCACGTACTGTAATAGATCACTGGAACAGTTCAGTTCTTAAGCAATGTGGCAGCATTCCTGTATCCCCAGGTATTCATCAGTGGATCAACAGTAGTTTCTTTGGGGACAGATAACCAATCAATGGACGATATACTCGTATCTCGTGGTAACTGGAGATTACCAGACACTCTTGTTGAAATCATTATTGCCCGGAGGAGATCTCAAAGTAACTGAAGCTTATTTTTCAATATAATCATTATATGGTCCGGTTTGAGTTTTAGTAATCCTTATCAAAATTACAGACATAAATCATTTAAATTGTTTGTCTTTTAGACATTATATTTTAACTTATTAACCCTGGTTAGAAATAACAATAACTTTAATAGGTGACAATGAATGAAGGGGACGTGGTTATTTGATCTAACTTAACGATTAATATTTTTGTTATTCAATTGACAGATTAACTCCCTTTGATTCATCATAGCGTTGTGGGTAATACATTTCACCAGCAGATAACAAACACGTCTTCATACATAAATGCTGTATGTTTTCCGGAGGCACATCAATATGACGGTTTTACATTACAATAAAACCGATATTATGTGCCGAGAGGGAAAACATACAGCATTGCAGGAACTTCTTCCTGGTGAAGACTATGACATCCAAGATGGCAGCGGCTCACTGCCTTGCTGGGTGAGACACTAGCGCCCCTATATCCGGTAAGGTAAACTACATTATTGCATAGGAATATACATGTTTATGGATGAAGCGCGCATATATGCGGTGAGTACATAATTGCTTCTTCATACATAAATGCTGTATGTTTTCCCTCTCGGCACATAATATCGGTTTTATTGTAATGTAAAACCGTCATATTTTGCGACCATTTTTATCAAGGTACCTACATTTTCACAATGCATCTCAGATCGAACATCGTATTCGTTAAACTGTGGTAATAGGGAAGCCAAAGTTACACATTTCTATTGCATGCTGGATAAAACTGGCTGGCTGCTGGCTTCTGAAAACACACATTGAAGACCTGGCGGCTGCCTAACTTTGTTACCCCGATACGCTTTTAATTTCAAAATTATCGAGCTTCTCGGAATTTTATATTTTTCACCAGCTTGACGCTGGGTCAGCACCATAGAGCAGAAACAAAGAAGAGATGTTGTATTAAGATTTCCCTATGAAATATCGAGTGACATTTTGCGGGGTGAGGGGTTGTGGAACGCCGCCCACTTCTTAATTTTCCATCTGCGGGTTAGTAGCAAAACTACTCGCTTAGCGACCTAACATCGATATATTGATGTCACTACATAGTTCAGCTATCTCACACTAGATGTCAATAATCTAGAACTATTTTAATAATAACGTATAAAATTACTTACAAATGAAATGTGATACCATTCATAGCATCAGAACGTCTGTCTGAATAACTTTGACACGATAAAACACAACACTTCATCCTTTTGTTCTTAAAAACGCGAAAACACACCGATAATACGAGTCTCAATATATGTGAACCTGACGAACGCAGACAGCATACTAACTAAGGCCCCGCCCACAGTGATGACGTCAGGACCTAGTTGAAAATCACAGTGCACAGTTGCTTAGGCCAACTCCTCTTTGTTTCTGCTCTATGGTCAGCACTTTGTTGCTTATATATCAATCAAACAAAGTTCCATTTGGCGATCACTGTAGTACTTATATGCACGCCCTCCAACTTTCCTTCTCATAAACTTGTCTCGTGACATCATTTCTGGAATAAAACATGTTGGTTTTTAATTATGGTCCAAAAAAACGTTAGGACCAAAGTTGAAACCTAAGTACCAAATTATTTAAAAAATCTTTAAAAAAAATTAATAGGTGCAATTACAGAGAAAACTATATGTCAAATACATGTTAGCAACATTACCTTTCTTATGAATTCAACTCCGTGTCTTTTTCCTCACTTTAGCCAGTGTTTACGAATAAAAGTTTGCAGAGTACTTACACGTCTTAGAAACAGGTTTCTCTCGCAGTAGGACGAATAAATTAAATTCACAACGCCATCTCACCAAAAAGCACAAAACTAGTAGACTTATAGGTTAAATCAAGTAAAAACTACGAAGCAATGTACTAGATGTCACTACAAGTCAAAAACAATTCGATTTTGTTTAAAGAGGTAGCAGGACTATAGTTGTGGCCCTGGACTATAGTTGTGTAGTTTTACGGTTCTTAAAACGTCATTAATTTTTCGGTTTTAATGTAAAAGTAGAGCCATGCTAGCCTAGTGGTTAAGATGTCCGCCTCCTACACGGTAGGTCGGAGGTCCGATCCCGGGATGACTAACTTTTTGGAGTTATGTGGGTTTAAACAATTAAATATCACATGCTATTGCGGTCAAGGAAAACATCGCGAGTAAAACTGCATTCCTGAGATTTCTCCATTAGGTATGTTCTAAATTCTCAAATTTGCTAATCCGCACTTGCCAGCAGCGTGGCGGTACCTAAGCCCTAAACCTTTCTCATTCTGAGAGGAGACCCGTGCTGTATAGTGGGCCGGCGTACGGCCTACGGGGATGGGTTGATCATTATGATGATAAAAAAGGTAAATGATAAATTCATTCGAATTTAATTTACTTATAGTTACTAACTGAGAAAAACACATGTTATCTCAGTGTGAGTGAGATAACACGCTGACTGCCAATGGCGACTAAATAAGCTAAATTCGTAATCAACCAGTTTATATTCTGGTTCGGTCGGCGATTGCTGTGCGCTCGCGTCGCGAAAATAAAATAAGAACAATAATAAAAATGTTTCCTTTGCGACGTGTCGGCTGTAAGGTGTGTTAAAACTTAAAAAATTTAAAAAAAATCCGTGTCTTTTTCGCCTACGTAATTAGGCTGTATAGATTATGACCTTCGTCATGAATAAAAAACTGTGGTGTGTTTAATAAAGGAAATGTGATTCGAATTTGGAATGTCGTTTGCAGATCTTGGAGCAATGGCGGGCGCCGGTCGCAGTGGCTGCGAAATCGAAGAGTTTCAGTACAGAAGCCCCTCGACCTTTGACGATGCTGACAGATGATGAATTAGCTATGAGGGAGACAAGTAATGTTCTGATTTATCTATCAAACTAGCAGATGCCCGCAACTTCGTACACGTGGATGCGGGTTTTTAAAAATACCGAGGGAACTCTTAGATTTTTCCGAGATAAAAAATAACCTATGTCACTCTCCAGGTCTTAAACTATACCTATGCAAAAAATCACGTCGAACTGTTGCTCCGTTGCGTCGCGATTGAAGGACAAACCAACAAACAAACACACTTTCGCATTTAAAATAAATATACTCATTGATTATCCGAGATAAAAAATAGCCTATGTTACTCTCAGTCCTTTCAACTATCTCTATGTCAAAAATCAAGTCGATTGGTTGCTTAGTTAGGGCGTGAAGGAAGGACAAACCAACAAACAAACACACTCGCATTTATAATATGGGTAGCGATGATAATATAAGTAGGTATATTTAGGTAAACTTTATGTTTCTAGCAAGCCTAGCAAGCCTAGCAAGCCTAGCAAGCCTAGCAAGCCTAGCAGGACTATTCGTGACACCACAATGTAATGCAATATGTGCATTCTTATTTCTTTCTCATGTTTATTTGATGATCTCATGTGAGCTCTAGCGCAATCTTTTTGTTCCCGGGTCCAGGAATTAATTTGGGAATTGTTTATAATTTCAATATCATTTGCATATCAACAGATTACAGATAGGTTGAATATAGCTAGGAAGAGCCTCAATAGTTCAACGATTAAAGGAGCGGACTGAAATCCGAAAGGTCGTCGGTTCAAACCTGGTGAGGTTTGAACCGGTGCACTATATTGTCGTACCTACTCCTAGCATAAGCTGAACGCTTAGTTGGAGTGGAAAGGGGAATATTAGTCATCATTGACCTAAATATGCTTTATAAAAAAAACCGACGTAGGTAGGTATGACTACAGCTTCAACTTTCGTGACGAGAACTATACGAGGCAGGGGCCGATTCAATGTCATTCATTGTACATAATTTCTTTTGTAAGACGAGATTGCTTCGTAATAACTGACCCAACAATTTGGTTCAGGAATCATTATAGTAATAGGCACCTACCTACTCTTCTATGCCTATGTAGATATGTAAGTAAACTAATTTATGTACTTACCTACTTACCTAGTTTTGAATTAAAAATAAGTTTTAGAGAGGTCGTAATCGGCTTTATGGCCTTGGCCGTTGTTAATGTGTGACGTTCGGCAATTACTTATTATTATTCTTGAGGCATGTAATTTACATAGATAAGTAAATAATTACCCATTTCAAAATAACAGGTCAAATTAAATAATAGGTTGTACATCGCACGGAACCATTTGTCGTAAGTAAGTAGGTACTCGTAGGTATACGATTTACGTATATATCACCTTATCAAGCCCACACATGAAACAATTTAAGTCACTCTTTGTGACTAAGTATACCTATACCTAAAAAAAATGGCGAGCAAACGAGCAAGCGGGTCACCGTGATTGCCGCCGCCCATGAACATTTGCAGTACCAGAGGAACCACCAATGAGTTGCCGGCCTTTAAGAAACTTGTTGGTCCGCCCCTTGAATAACCTCATGTTGTAATCTAATTGGAACACCGCCGAAGGGAGTTGATTCCATAGTTTGCATGTGTGTGGAGAAAAGGATCTGGCCACAACGGGTGGTCGAAGTGCTCCAGACACCCAGATGGTGAGGGTGGAATTGTTACTACTGCATTATACCTAGATTCTCTATCTACCTATCTAGAGGTATAATTATATTATGTCACCAAAGAAAGTGAAAATGCGACGCTGTAAGTAGAGGTTTTTTTTTTGTATTTTTTTTTTATATATTAAAGAAGAATATTTACAGTTTACAACAAGTTTGGTGCATTCATAAACTTTACGCTGCTTTAATGCAGTTCTTCGAGAAAGGATTTGTTAGTCCAAAATTCGGGCCAACTTTTCCAGCATACATCTCGAGAGCTCTTCTTCTCCTCACTATCTTGCATCTTCCACAGGGTCCACGGCTCCGAAGCGAAGAGGAAATATGGGGAACACAAGCGCTTTGACTAGCTGGATCTTAGTGGCTTTGGTTATGTTTCGGTTTCTCCATATCTAGACAAAGGAGAAATATTAACGAACCCTATTTCTTAGATCAGAATAAACAATAACCTCTTTGAGAACGCAGATAAAACGAAAGAAAACACGAATTGTTTGCAAGTTATTAAAATATGATAAACGTATGATAGGTAGGTAGGTATAGGTATCTATTGATAACGTCAGCAAATAAACTCTACTCATATGAATTTAACGACATGGTGATAACTGATAAACATGATAATTTTTGTCATTCCTATCAAAAAAGATATTTAAAGGTCAATGTGAACTTCCACTGAATTTTTCTATTGGAAAAGATTTCTTGTGTTTTCATTAGAAATCTAGTGCGTATAGGTTTGTTACATATCCCGCTAACCTAGTACAAATCGCTTGCGCAGCAAACTCAGCTCGACAGCTAAGGCACTAACTAGGTCATGAGTCCAGCGCACTGTCAGCAAGATAGAAGATATTAGCTCGTTGCCATACTTACCATATTTACCATCTACCTACTTAATTTTTTTTTTAATGAAGAATATTAGCCATGTTAAATGACTAATATTCCCATTTCCTCTCCAACTAAGCTTAAAGATTGTGCTAGGAGTAGGTACGACAATAGTGCAACGGGCGGGGTTTGAACCGCCGACCTTTCGGTTTTCAGTCCACTCCTTTACCAGTTGAGCTACTGAGGCTCTCTGGAGGCATAATTTATTTTCTGTTATGTTTATGTTCTGTTGTCTTCTTTCCAGTTAGAAAGCTGGCAACAGAACAAATAGCACCACTAGTCAAAAAGATGGAAGATGAGCACAAAATCGACGAAGGAATCAGACAAATGCTGTTCGATAATGGTGTAAGTTCTTGAGTTACCTTGAGTAGAAACGAGGACACGATTCGTATAAATTCCGGGGTTTTGACTGCTGGAGTTAAGGTTTATACCTCTTATTTTCCCTCAATAAAAGTCTAATGCAGCTTCATCATGATCAACCCATCGCCGGCTCACTACGGAGCACGGGTCTCCTCTCAGAGTGAGAGGTACCACAGTCTACCACGCTGGCCAAGTGCGGATTGGCAGACTTCACACACCTTTGAGAACTCTCAGGCTTGCAGGTTTCCTCACGATATTTTCCTTCACCCTTAAAACAAGTGATATTTTACCACCTCTAACTTTTTTACCACCTCTAACTTTTCGGAGTTATATTATGTGCTTAAAACACACATAACTCCGAAAAGTTAGAGGTGCGTACCGGGGATCGAACCCCCCAAACTCCGATTAGGAGGCAGACATCCTAACCACTAAGCTATCACAGCTTCTAATTATTAAAATTCTAATGCAGCTTACTTAGCTTAATCTAATCATACAATTCTACAGCTAATGGGTATAGAAACACCGGCAGAGTACAGCGGTTCAGGGTGCGGCTTCCTCACGATGATGCTGGTAGTGGAAGAGTTGTCCAGAGTAGACCCAGCGGTGGCCGCGTACGTGGATATCCACAATACATTGGTCAACTCCTTATTCATGAAGTTGGGGACGGAGGAACAGAAGAAGAAGTACTTGACGAAGTTGTGCACGGAATACGTAAGTTTTCAAATTCTACTAATAAAAACCGGCCAAGTGCGAGTCAGGCTCACGCAACGAGGGTTCGTACTACAGTCGTATTTTTTCGACATTTTGCACGATAATTTAAAAATATGATGATGATGATGTTGAGATTAGGTTAGAGTGAGGTGAGGGGTCGCTGTGAGGGGTGGTTGGAGGCGACGTAGGTAGGGTTAGGTTAGGTTAATCTACTTTACGTTACGGCAGTGGCTTTCACGTCTGATAAGTAAGAATTACAATGATTGTAATTGAAGTTAGCTCATGTCATTTGATAATACTAGAATATAGTTAGTTCAGATACAAGCAGCCTGATTATTTAGGGAAAGTATTATGACTTATCCGATAAGTTGTTGAAGTACCTACTCAAAACTTTTTGTAAAGAACATGGAATAAAGTACCTACTGATTAATTAGTTAATTACTACATTATAATGTCGGCTAAGGGTCAATAATAATTATCGGCCATCCTCCTGTTCTCCGACATATTTATATTGTTGAACTTTCAATTCTAGGCTGGCAGTTTCTGCTTAACAGAGCCAACTTCAGGCTCGGACGCCTTCGCGCTAAAGACTGTGGCAAAGAAGGACGGCAAGGACTACGTCATCAATGGCTCAAAGATGTGGATCTCCAACTCCGATGTAGCTGGCGTGTTCCTCGTTATGGCTAATGCTGATCCTTCGAAGGTAAGGATATGATTTGGGATCAATTCTATCCTGCGAATATAAGAAAATAAGACCATTGCAACAAAACAATGTGGGCAGAATCTTGGCTGCGTTACCTTGATGAATAGACAAATTAGTATAGTTTAAATATATAAAAGGGAAAGGTGACTGACTGACTGACCTATCAACGCACAGCTCAAACTACTGGACGGATCGAGCTGAAATTTGGCATGCAGATAGCTATTATGATGTAGGCATCCGCTAAGAAAGGATTTTTGAAAATTGAACCCCTAAGAGTGTGAAATAGGGGTTTGAAATTTGTGTAGTCCAAGTAAGTAGAATGCTTAGTATATAAACTTGTGAACTCTATGAGACGTAGACGGGAGTACAGATCCTTTAAAAATCTAGCATCCTCGCCATGCTATCCCATGGTTTCAATACCAAAATTATTTCTGTAGGTATTTTCACAGATATGGTTTTAAAATTAGCCGTGATTTAAACAGCAATTTTGTTTCTCGATTCGATAAGTAGTTCAGTGTTGAATTCGTAAATAATAAAGTGGGACTTATCAGTTAAACGTTCTACGTAATTCAACTGACCTATTACGTTATCTCTGACTATACTAACTCGTAGTGATCATGTGATGCAATAATTATTAGGTTGATCTCTCCGTATTAACATTAGGCAAAAAAAACAATTAGTATTACGTAGATGAGTAATTCGAAATCTTCAAATTTTGGAAAAAACTACATAAAATTCTCTCTCTGGCTTGCGTTAATCAGAAGCCATCTTTGTTGAAAATTGCTGTTCGATACGTCTATTTGGCATCATGAATCAGCTGTGCGGTAGTTTAAAAATAGGTCATGATCATGACATCCTCAGAAACACATGATCCGTGAGATTTTATTAATACCGCCTCTCAGATATCACCAATGCGATATTATATGTCCAAACAGACTCACAGAGAATTCAACCTTTAGAGTGCGACAAGATTTTGCAAGGTTTATATGAAAACAAAAATAAATGTAAAACAAAGTTAAATGTTGACGGCGGACAGGGGAGAATGCTTTGTTGTAATTGATGGACTCAAAAGTCACGTAATCAAGACAATGTGCGGAATGAGGGTACCTACCGAACGGACGTGAGCCGACTTTCGAGCTAAGGAAATGCCTAAGCTTGGCGATCGGGGGTGTTCGGCTATTATCTGTCGGCTATGATTGTCTGTCAGAAAACTTTCTGCCACATCCACTAATGCGTTGGTCCGACGCGACAAAGTTCTGACAGTCTGCGGAGCCTAGTATAAAATGTATGAGCAGAATACCATTTGGCGGGCGTCAGAGTTTTTCTGACAGTCAGTTTCTGATAAAATTTGGCTAGGTTCAGGTTTAGAGTTCGGCCTAAGGAATTGTCATCTACTTGCAGGGTTACAAAGGCATCACGTGCTTCATAGCGGAGCGCGACGCGCCCGGCCTCACGGTCGCCAAGCCGGAGAACAAACTCGGCATCCGCGCATCCGGCACTTGTATGGTGCACTTCGACAACGTACGGGTGCCTGAGGAGAACATCCTGGGGGAATATGGGAAAGGGTAAGCTATTTATACCCTTATATTTTAAAGGTAATTCTCGCCTCTTCAATGGCTCTCGCATAAGTAAATCTTATCCCATAAGAGAGCGAGAGATAAGAATAAGAGTTCACGCGATTGAAAGAGGCGTTTATTAAATTTCAGGCCGCCGCGATTGCACTTTACTGCGTCGTAACAAGTCCGTAAAATCTTCTGTAGGTACGTCGTGGAAGGTACTATTATTATCTATTCTGTGGTAACACCATATAACTGTATGTAAGTTTACCTATATTTCTCATTTGGTACCACGTCGATAAAAGACGGTGGCATTAAAACAGCTGATACCTTGGCGGCCATCTTCGGCCGAATCGTTATGAAGGTATGAATACTTTGCCTATACTTCCTTCCGAAAAAATAGATATGAGTTCGCAAGCTATCTGTCGTCTCGCATCTACGTTATTTTGATCAAAATTAGAAAAAAAATCTTCTTTCAAGTCAAAAGTAATAGGCATCTTATAAGCAAGCACGCTCCATCATAAGCTGCATGATCACTTGTCAACAGGTCTGATTGCAGCAAACCCTAGTCTATAAATAAATAAAATATAATATATTCCACAGTTACAAGTACGCGGCAGGCTTCCTCAACGAAGGCCGCATCGGGATCGCGGCGCAGATGATCGGCCTCTGCCAGGGTTGCATGGACGCCACCATCCCTTACACGCTGGACAGAAAGCAGTTCGGCAAGAGCATCTACTCTTTTCAGGTATTCTTTTAAACGATTATCTAAATTCTAAAAATATAAAAGGAAAAAGGTGACTGACTGACTATCGTGGCCCTACCGCATTGTTTGTTTGTTTTGCAACAAGAATCGCACAAATTCAGCCAATCAGTGCAATTCAATCAATGCAGGTTTTAGACAATCGCCCTACTGATCTATCAACGAAAAACGCAAACTGTTGGATAGATGAGGCTGAAATTAACTAGCTAACGCCGAAGCCTCCCACCAGACCAGACCAGAAATTTAGAAATTATAAAATTCCAAATCCCTGCCAGGAATCGAACCCGGGACCTCCCACTATTAAGACCACGGCGCTTACCACTGCGCTAGGAAGGTCGTCGAAAAGGTAACAGATTGCCAGCCGTGGAAAGAGGAAACTTATTACAAGTACTTGTAAATTATCTCTGCCGTGACATCAGTAGGACATTATACGGGAAGATTTTTTTGGTTTTGCACATTTTTTTTATGTTGTATAGAAACTTGATTAACACGTATTTTTTATTTTTTTTATTTTACTTAAGAATACCAAAGTTATCGTTTACCAAAGATATCCACTTTTGAACAGATGATTATGGTCACCCTACAAACGTTATCTTCAGCTGTTGATTAAAATACACGCACTCACACCCGACGACGCGCGCGGCGGCCATTGACCTCTGCGCGCTTTAATATCTAAAATGCGAACTTGGTACTTTTTTAAAAGGGAAAACGTCAGAGTCAGCTAGCGTGCTTATAGCGTGCTTTGTTTACGAATAGTATGACCATGATTTGCTTATTTTAGGGTAAAAAAAATATTTCCAAAAAGGTACAAAATTATGAATGGAAATGGGTTCTATTAACGATACAGAACCACCAAAAAAATTTTGTGCAAAACCAAAAAAATCTTCCTGTGTAATCGAAAATTGTTTTTCCTCCGGCAGGGTATCAGCTACCAAATCGCGCATCTCCAAACGCAACTCGAAGCGGCGAGACTGCTTACTTACAACGCGGCACGACTCAAGGAGAACGGACTAGAATTTGTCAAGGAAGCCGCCATGGCCAAATACTTCGCTTCAGGTAATTTCATATTATGATTTTTCATTTGATGACATAACCCTTGACTGTGATTTCACCTGATGGTAAGTGACTGACTATCTAGGTAGTCTATGATTGGAAGCGGGCTAACCTGGAAGGAGTATATGGCAGTTTTTCTTAGTCATACTTTTAATTGGTCATCCACCAGACCAGACTAAAATACAATTTATAAAATTCTATATAAAAGCGAAATACCACTCACTCACTCACTGACTGACTGACTGACTAATCATGAAATCTCAGGAACTAAAAAGCCTACAAACTTAATTTGGAAGGAAGGTTCTTTCTAGGACGTAGGTGTCAGCTAAGAAACGGTCTTGAAAAATTCGAATTAAAATAAAGGGGGGGTGGAAGGTTGTATGAAAGTCCTATGTTTTTGAAGTTAGAGACGTGAGAATCGACATTTAGGATGCATTTAGGTTATTAGCTTAAAATAATAAAATTTCTATCAATTAAATTAAATTTCAGAAATAGCCCAAACCCTAACATCGAAGTGCATCGACTTCATGGGAGGAGTAGGTTTCACGAGAGACTTCCCTCAAGAGAAGTTCTTCCGCGACGCGAAGATCGGCACCATCTACGAAGGCACCAGCAACATGCAACTGCAGACCATAGCTAAACTCATTGAGAAGGAATACAAACAGTAGGTTTGTCATCTGTACAATTTATGAACTAGGACAAGAGCACGAAAACTCCCGATTTTCGAGCGTAACCCCCGGACATATTATTAACTAGCTGATGCCTGCGACTTCGTACGCGTGGGGATTTAGGTTTTCAAATCGTGGAAAGTGTTTGATTTCCGGGATAAAAAGTAGGCTATGTCACTCTCCAGGTCTTAAACTATACCCATGCAAAAATCCCGTCGATCCGTTGTGACGTGATTGAAGGACAAACAAACACACTTTCGCATTTATAATATTATAGGTTCTGATTGTCACGTCGCTAATACAGCCAAGAAGACGAAGTCTTAAAATCCCCGCCGGTTGCGAAAAAAGAAACCCAGAGTATGCATAACTCTCCCGGACGCGCTCCAAACTAGGACAAATCTGGGGAAACTAAACACTTCTAACAATCACTTTTGATTGCTAATACTAGTTCGATCTAGTCTATAATATAAAAATGAATCACCAAATGTGTTGGTCATCGCAAATCTCGAGAACAGCTGAACCGATTTCGCTAATTCTTTTTTATAATATTCCTTGAAGTACGAGGAAGGTTCTTACGGAGAGAAAAATTTAATTCAACCTCCCCTGAAGAAAACTGAGTTTTCTAAACTCCACCCGAGCGAAGCCGGGGCGGTTCAGCTAGTATTAAATAAAATAATCAATTCAGTTTCGTAAAGGATGACAGGTTGCGTTCAAGTAGCGAGGGTAGGTATATATTATGCTAAAAGGTTAAGTCATTTACCAATTTCAATGCTGATCAGGGTTATAAGCATTTATGAGATTTATTATTTGTATTTTGTAAGAAAGTATGGAAAATGTGTGTATTTTGCATATTTTCTACATACATTCAATTATAAATATTGTTCATAACTTATGTAAGTATCTATATGTTATAGTACCTACCAATATTTTAATAGCATGTTTTTGAATGTAAAGAAATAAAAAAATGAAAAATAAAAACCATATTTTTACACCTTTAATTATATTTCTATTTTATTTCTTGTATCTATTTCTTATAATTTGTTTGTACTTTCTACATAACTACAAAACAAATTTACAATGTAATTTTTACCCGTTTTCACATATTTTGTAAATAGAAAGAACACTTACTAAAATATGAATTAAAATTTTGAGACTGTTGAAAAATTATACATTTTTTACAAAAACTAGTGTATCATTTACATATCTATTTGGGATCATGTGGCAATTTGAAACCGACCATGTTTGCCGTTTCCTTCACACTCCTTTCCCCCTTTCCTTTATATTCAGTATTAATATCTTTGTATAGTCTTGAAAAATGGATGTAATCATAATAAGACTTTGCTTTAAAATGCATTTCATCAGCCGCTTTACATAGTTGTTGATCTGTAGTCTGAAACTTTCTGTATTGATCCAGAATGTATCTGGCCATTTGGTTCTCCGCAAGTTTCTTAGTCGAACTCTGTTTTCTCAATTCCGAGAGTAACTGTCTCAAAGTAACCAAAGCTGGTTTCCCAGTTATCGATGCCATTTTCAGACCTTCAAAAAAATTCATACCGTCAATTTATCAACCATTAAAGACGTTATGAACTCGACAGTGTCTATATACTGTGGCTTATTTTTATACATCCAAAAATCTGATGAGAGAGACTCTAGTTTTTCTTTAGAAAAGTAATGTATTGAAGTATCATTAAAGATATCTTTGTATGTAAAATTGTTATCTAAAGACACCTCATATGTGATAGGATGTATTCTATTTATGAATGGTACAGTTTCAGCCAATATTCTATCTGAATTACTGTCTATGATTGATGTGAAACTGTTGCCGAGAAGAATGCAATTTTCCAAATTCAAACCCCAATTACTCCAAAGGAAGTTATTAGTGAGCTGTTTCGGGCAATGTGGTAAGTACACCAAAGAAATACCTTTATTGGTTATTATGTAAGTGCCTTCAGTATTTTCTTCAATAAGGGTTAAATTAAACTTTTTTATAAGTTCACACTCATCTGTGTAGAAGATAGGGTCATGGACCGACACTTTTTGAGGTTTAAAACAGTTTTTCAAACACAGTAAAAAGGCTAGTTGGTATCTTGAAACATTGCACTCTCCAATATGACCAAGGCCGAAACAAACGATTTCTATGATGGTTTTATGTTTCAAAACATTACTTACAGCTTTAATGGTACTTTTCAAATATTCTGATCCCTCTAATTCATCCACAGCACTTTGAATTCGCCTGAAAAATAGAAATATTGGATCATAATATCTTCGCACATAACCTCAAAATTTATTTTAAGATGTAGACCAATATTTTGGGTAAGTACCTGTACGATTTCTCAGTGTCTATTTTAATTTCGTTTTTACGAAATTTCTGCTCCTTGCGAGGCACTAGAGTGTTCTTTTTGTAAGATTTTTTCGATGAAACAATTTGAAAACCATCACTGTCAATTTCTGGTTTTGACATTTTGATTAGTGTTGCTCGATTTTATAGGCTACGAGATGAGTAGCTAGAAAATAAAAATCAAACAAAAACTGCAACGGATGCTGGTAATTTAAAACGAGCTTAAAACATGTATTTGCTTAAAACTTTAGAAATACGTCGTTCACTCACGAATCTAGTACTATTATAACTAGGGCGAATACCGGATTTTTCAATACCGATAACTTGTTAAGTACCTACTTATTTAATTATTTTTAATACCGATTTTTTTTTCAATATTGGGATCCCGTGTCCCCGTGATCATATTGGTTTGTGACTTGCCTTGTCTAGTTACCACTTAACAGTTCATCATCTTGGGACTTTAATGGACTCTAAAGTCTAAACCATAGTGTGTTACTATGACTATAACTGTAATCTGTATGGGTTCCTCGAATCTAGCGCTCGCCCAACGCGGTCGTTACGGACAAAACCTTGCATGGAGAACGATTCGTACAGTGTGCGCGAAATAATTAATCCAATCTGAACACGAGGCGGTTGACTGTGCATTAAGTATACAAACCCAAACCTTGACAGACAGGCTTGTGTATTTAATACTTACTGAATGACCTGCACAATCCACCATGCTGCAATTTCAGATTGGACTAACTACTTGTTTTGCGCGGTACTTTCGTATACTCGCGTATATTCCGGGTCTTGGTTTCAAAGACAACACCACTTCTATTACATTGCTTAAAATTCTGTGGTAGCACCTACACACTACACAGGCACTGGGTATTTAGGCTAATTGAACTCATAGAAAAGCAAACAAGTTTCACTAGTCATATTAAGTAGGTACATATTTTAATTCGAGAGAGTGAACATGAATGAAGGACAAATTATTTAATTTATTCAAAGCTTTAAAAATATTTAAGTATTTATTTTGGTGATTAATGGCATACCTATGTCCGTATTTTTAGTAACGACGTTTTTTATTTTGTAATTATGTAGATCAGAGATAATTTATTAACAACTAGCTGATGCCCGCGACTTCGTCCGCGTGGATTTACATTTTTCAAAATCCCGCGGGAACTCTTTGATTTTCCGGGATAAACGGTAGCCTATGTGTTAATCCAGGCCTACCCCCGCCTACGAGGCGGCATTGACTCCAAGTGGCCTACTTATGCAACGTTCGTTTACCTCTAGCGTCAGTCAGATGTTTCATTTGCAATATATCGTAAACTTTTACAAAATATAGGACTTTTTATATCTTTTTAGGCGTTTTTTCTTGTGGTATCATATCAGTAATTATTATTATTCTACTATCATGTCTTCGGTTTTGATACATCCAGTATAGGTAGGTACCTAGCTATCGGCTACCATCAAATCCTAGATTTTATACAATGACTTCTATGTACACGTATGTATACATAGAAGTCATTGCTTTTATATTTTAATTTTCATTCGCACTTCTTGACAAAGAAGGCCTTTGCCCACCTATGGGACGTCAATAAGCCGTTACCACCTACCCATAGCAACTTTCTGCCCATACGTATCTTTTGCCAATTCCCAATTCCCACACAAAATACGTCCTTGATCAGGGTATTTAGGTTAAGAAAATTACCTACTAACATGGAGGACACATTGACGCGTCGCATATCGAGTATCTATTGTCCGATTTATATGGTGCGACAATCAAAAACATACGCCCATTGCATTCCTATCACGCGCATGTATTCGTTCCAACATACCGTAACACAAATAAGGTAACAATAAAGAGTAGGTATGTGATTTCTGAACGATATTATTGTCCGTGAACGTTTGGCTCCACAGGACGCTTCTGATTTCAGAACGCTCCTGGAAAAAGCGCGCGCTCGATAAGTTTAATTCCATTTTTAAACTAACTTTTTTAATTTGACTTATTCGTGAATAAAGATTCTAACTTAGCGTATTTTTTTTAAATTCTTAATTTTGTTTAACATAGATAACTCAAAACTTTCTAGTAAATAAATTTAAAATTCGGCAATAAAACACAAAACATTCAGACTGACGACGACTAGAGATTTGTTTTTAATTATTCAGAAAAGAATACGTCTTACGAGTAATTACGCGTGCTATGTTTTTTTTGAGTAAAATTAGTGTGCCTCAGTGCTGATGATTTGTTTATCTGAATAAATTTAGTTTTAGCACGTCCGTGAGGCGTAGATATCGTCTTTTGTTTTGGTGAAGTGTTGTACCTACTGGTTTTTTTTAAATTGTTTTGTGGGCAATGGACCGATATGTGGTGAGCCGGCATTCTAAGCGCAGGAGGAGCAATGATGGAATGCTGACCAGATGGAGGAGGAAGTACGTTGGAGGGCTCCTCACCAAACATTTGTGGCTGAGCACCGGATACGATTTAAATGTAAGTTTAAATACCTAATTTAGTACAGTAAATAAAGCCGTTTTTTTCGGTCAAAATTTCCGATCCATTTTTTTTTTAGGTTAAGGGTCACTTACTGGCCATAAAATCACAAAATGCTGACAGATCCAGGTGGAGCTTCGATCGCAATCTTGAAGGAAAGTTTTTGGCCGATATCTTGAAAACTATCCACTTTAGGGCAAAAATTATAAAAACTATTATTGTAGAGAGTAAAATTTTGCATCTTTTGTTTCTTGTAAACTTTTTGTAAAACTTACCGATTACGATTTATGACCGATTGAATGAACCGGTTTTTCTATTTCGGCCGATAACTTTAATAATAAAATAAAACCGGTTCATTAAATCGGTTCCTTTTTTCCATTTGAGGTACGGAACCCTATAAGATGAAACCCATACACGTAAGTAGGCAGGTATTCTAAGCGAGTGTTCACTTTCACCCATGTAACATAAACAGTGCCCCCGAATTCAGGTTCGCGAACACATCAGCCGGCCGCGCGCGCGCCGCCGCGCGCGCCGTTGCGTGACAAAACGCTTCCTCATTTAGCCAATTTGCATACCTACTCACTAGTTACGAGATGGCCTGTTTTGTATGTGTTATAGTCAACTCGGTTGGGCAGCGTTCAGGAAGCTTCGGGATGTCTTCTTGTCCAAAATTCCTCAGTGCTTGAAGACCAAAGTCTTCGAACGTGTTGGCGTTGGAAGGGCGTGTTGCAACTTGCCAGTGATGACATATGGATCCGAGACATGGTCGCTAACTATGGGCCTCATAAGAAAACTCAGAGTCACTCAACGGGCGACGGAGAGAGCTATGCTTGGTGCCCATGCCAACTAGGTGGACGGACGACATCAGACGAGTCGCAGAGAGCCGTTCGGCTCCATAGCCGAACAACGAGAGAGCTAAACATGCACACAAATCCCAAAACACACTCGACGCACGTTTCGCCCCGACACCGGAGCATCCTCAGGTCTACATCTCCTGAGGAGATTATAGCAAATTAAGCTTTTGGTTCATTGTATGGCTGTCAAACTACGACGTCACCCGTCGTGCCGGTATCTTTTGAGTACCTATCTTTGAGGTCTCTTGTAGGGACTTATACACGCCACGGTCTTGCGCCGCCTGAATCCAGCGGTTCCCTGCGACTCGTCTGATGTCGTCCGTCCACCTAGTGGGGGATCTTCAAACACTGCGTCTGCCGTGTACAGTACAGCAATTACCTGCCTTCTAAAAATATACCA
Source organism: Maniola hyperantus (assembly GCF_902806685.2). Taxonomy (NCBI): domain Eukaryota; kingdom Metazoa; phylum Arthropoda; class Insecta; order Lepidoptera; family Nymphalidae; genus Maniola; species Maniola hyperantus. The sequence goes on along the minus strand of NC_048546.1, from coordinate 2,283,666 downwards.
TTCAAAGTTATCCGGTCGCCACTTGCCACAAATAAACGATAGGCGTTCATTATTTATAAGGCATTCAAGTGAACCGCTCAGCAAACCGCAGTCACATTGCAATTAAATCTATAAATAGCAATAAGATTATATCCCATAATTGGATTCATTGATCAAGATTCTATATAAATCCGTGTGAGCTTTGGGGTCAAGGCTTTTAGAATCGAAGGCTTGGGATGCTAGACTTTTGAAAGGTTTGACATTTTAATGAAATGTGTAATGGACTTACCTACTTATTAGAATAGAATAGCCATAGATTAATGATTTATTTTTTTTATTTTTTTTTTATTTTATTTTTTATTGAAATAAACTTTTGTGCAAGTGACGTTGTGGTCCTAAGGTGCTGGAATGGCGACCTCGCACCGGAAAGAGCAGCGTTGGAAGACCCCCCCCCCCCCCCCCCCATAGGTGGACGGACGACATCAGACGACTCGCAGGGAGCCGTGACGTGTGGAAGTCCCTACTAAAGACCTGTGCCCAGTTGTTGATGATGATGATAATTTAGGCATAATCTTTGAATAATTGCGTTCTTTGACATTAACGACTACAGTCCGCGGCTCAGTCAGAAAATAAAGAACATCGACCTTTAGAAGGAGATAGCGGATTTGTAGAGCATTGTCTCTGTCGTTGAGACCGACAAAACGTCAAAATGTCACGAGTGACAGAGACAACGCTCCACAAAGCCGAAATGTCATTCTAAAGGCCGACGTACATTATTTTCTGCCGCAAATTTCACATAATACCTACTTAATTATATATAATATGCGCTTTACCATATCGAACTCTACCGTTGGTGATTTGTGTTTTACAGGAAATTTTACAGCGTAGAAGCTCTTCCTATTTATTAAAATTAGATCATATCTAAGTACTAAATAAAATACACCGTACAGCTATTTATTATATTTATCTACATAAATTAATGATACGAACCAATTAGTTATAACGTTATATAAGTTACGATACTGAACCCAATGTTTCATTTTTATCAACACGCCAAGCATTTGTATTGCATTTTTTCACGAACCATCTTCCAGTAATACTTATTATACCTAGGTACCTACTACCTACTTAGGTAGGTTTTATTATTAAAACATAAAACGTAATCCACCTCGACACTATTATATTATGACTAGCTGACCCGCCCCGGCTTCGCTCGGATGGAATTTAGAACATCGAGGTGGGGGATGAATTTCCAAAAATCCTGGAACACGTATTTCTTCATTAGTGACCGAAAATCCAAATACCAATTTTCATGCAAATAACTTGAAAAATGACAGACTTTCATACAAATTTTCATCCCCTATTTAACCCACTTAGGGGTAGAATTTCGAAAAATCCTTTCTTAGTGCATACCTACACTCTTTACAAAGAACACACCCTCCTCATTTCATGTCTGTAGGACCAGTGGTTTAGGCAGTGCGTTGATATATAATGTCAGTCAGTCAGTCAGGACTTTGAATTTTATATATATAGATGAAGATAATTGCCTTAAAAATAATTATATTATGATGAAGATAATTGCCTTAAAAATAATTCTGTAGATTGAAAGTAGGTATTCGTAGAGTTAATTCTCTATGATTTTGAAAAAAAAAACTGTCGTAATAAGTAGTTCGTAAATCTAATGGCGAAAAATATAAAGAAAAAACAGTTGGGAAAGTAATTTTTCATGAAAAATTATGATTTTTTCAAAATACAGTAAGAATTTTCATTCAAATCTAAGTAAGTGAGTATGGTAATATAAATTAAATAATTATAGTAGATAATTACATATATCTATTTATTAGTCTGTTGATCTTCTTATCTAGCATTGACCTTATTATGGTTTCCACAACCAATAAAATCGATTAAAATATTGACAAATTGATAACGAGCGTGCGGCCACATCGTATATTTTCTGTCTGTCTGTCTGTCCGGCCCTTATTTAGTGCGTCGCGACGCATTTAATTGATTTGGATTAAATTTTACTGCTTCCACTCGCCAGTCGGCATTGAGTATGTACTTTGTAGAGTTGTTTATTGATTTAGTATCTAAACATCTCTAGTCTTCTCTATATATAAAAATGAATCGCTAAATGTGTCTCGAGAACAGCTGAACCTATTTCGCTAATTCTTATTTTATAATATTCCTTGAAGTAGGGACGAGGATGGTTCTTACGGAGAGAAAAATTAAAAAAATTTGAATCGACTGTTAGGCGGAACGAAGTTCGCCAGGGCAGCTAGTTATTTATAAAAGTACCTAGCTTTATCCCGCGCTTCGTCTTGGTTTTAGTTGATTCGTCTTTTTTACAAATTCAAGCTAAAAATTGTTGATTGTTGAGCGGTTGAGTAGCTATGAGTGGAGGAACGGTCAACGGACATACATAGTACTTACATAATGTATAGGTACAGGTCAAACACATAACTCTCCTTTGGGCTTCGCCGCAGTCGGGTATTAAAATAACTAATATTAATATCGTTGAGCTGTGACAGCCTAGTGGTTAGGACGTCTGCCTCTTAGTCGGAGGTCGGGGGTTCGATCCCGGGCACGCACCTCAAACTTTTCGGAGTTATGTGCGTTTTAAGAGGAAACCTGTATGCCTGACATCGGCCGTCGTCTAAGGGAAAGAGGTTGCGATCCGCGCTCTGGGGCCTACCTGGTCCAAAGGTGGTCCATCGCCATTCAGCGTGGCAATAGTGCCAGCTTAATGGGCACCTTTGGCCCAGGGGCAACCAGGGGCGGACTTTTTGACGACGTTTAATTTTAAGTTGGTAAGGTTTATTCAAGTTTGTATGTTTTATTTTAATATTTTTAACTACTTTTAATTTAGATTTAAGTTTATTTAATAGAATTGTGTTATTATTATTTTAAGGTACCTATTCAAAATAAACAATTAGACATTTTGAAATGTGTATGCCTGAGAGTTCCCCATAATGTTTTCAAAGGTATGTGAAGTCTGCCAATCCGCACTTGGCCTGCGTGGTAGATTATGGCCATAACCCTTCTCACTCTGTAGTGAACGGGCGATGGGTTGATCATAATGATGATGACTATGGATAGAGGTCACTCCACGGGTCCGCTGGGGTTTAGTGGGTATTCTGGTGGGTCAGTGAGTCCCACATACATACCACCCCGGAAGAAACGTGGCCAACTGCAATCACACGAGTAGATATATAGACCAGAGGGGAAGCTTCATACTAAAGGCTGGCTGTAGGTTGACTCACTCTAGCGCAGCTCACGCACACCACGACGTGTCACGGACGCTCCGTTTGCCGCCAAACTGGGCGGCGCGGCAGGGAGCGTCCGTGGCACGTCGTGGTGTGCGTGAGCTAGTGTGAAGCTTCCCCTCTGGTCTATAATATCTACTCGTGTGCTGCAATGCTATTATATAGATATACTGTGCCTACTAATTATGCTTACGTAGGCAGGTTCTAACTACCTACTAACCTACAATAATCCTGATTTAAGGTGGTTTCTGGCTATCAAAAAGATCTGATCAAAGCTAAATAAGGAAAGGGACGCAACAAACTTATTAAAGCGGAAAATAAGGTACCCACTCGCTACAAGTAAATTAATCAAGATTGGATCTCAAACCACATAGCCAGTACCTAGGTATATTGCACTGTACGTAGGCCAAATGGTAATCAATGTATATTTTGCAATAGCCGAGCTATTTTAAACCCTATTTCCAGGTGATAGTGACTAAAAAGTTGAAGGAAATCAACCATTGCGACAGGCAGTTCTCGTGCAAGTCAATGTTTCATACTTATAAACATTATACTGGTTTGGCTGCTTAGTTCACTGCACAGAGTTAGAACGCAAAGTTCTGTACTTTAACTTAAATATTTGCCGGGAAATTTTATTGGAAGAATAAAAATTAAAATAAAAAAATACACCCAATTTTTTTTAAAGTTTTAACATCTGTGCAACTATTTCAAAACAGTGCTAATTATTTATCTGTGTGAAATATAAATTGAAATTCGCGCCAAAAATCACATTTACAAACAACTTTAGTGTGGCCGTGACATTGTTGTGTTCTGCCTGAAAAGTGACAGTTGATTGAAAAAAAAAAAACATCGAAAGATGAATTAATTTTTTTTAAAGCAAAGTGCAAAGGTCAAAGGTGACATTATGCCGCAGATTTTCTTCAAAAAAGTGATGGTTGTGCGAGACCGTGGCAATTTCGAGGTAAGTGACTTTCACTTTCGGTGGTCGCTCGCGATCCATAGATTACAAATAAATAAACCTACCTTATGTCTTTGTTTTTTAAAGATCAACCAGAAAGGTTACATTGTTTAGATAAGCTCTATGAAACCTGGTATTGGTGGGTAAGTATTCTATTGTAATTAATTTTGAAGAATCTTATATAAAGTTTAGGTTAGCCGCTGAATCGATTTCCACAAAATTTGACAAGGATATAGTTTGCATCCTGCGACGAACATTGTATACTTTTTATCCCAAAAAAGTAACTAGGTAGGTACTTACCACTGGTTTTTTAAAAACCTTAATCCGAACGTCGACAAGTCAAGATAGGAATGGGGGTCTGAGGGCAGGGACACACACGCTCGTCACCCGCGCCACCCGCACCGCGGGTTAGCACGGGGACTGTATGGGTTTGCGGGGCGTTCCCTCCCTGACGATGGCCAATTCGACCTGTCTTTTTTTAAATTTTTTTTTTTATTCAGATACAAGTTAGCCCTTGACTGCAATCTCACCTGATGGTAAGTGATGATGCAGTCTAAGATGATAGCGGGCTAACCTGTCTTGTACTATACCTGACCTACATCTGAAGGCTTCCAAACTTCACCGCTGTCAAAAGAAAGTCAGAAGAAAGAAAGATAGATTTTATTACAATAATTGGCTATTATAGAGGGCTTAGAAGAAGTACACGCGCCGAACTTTCGGTCGCGTAACGTGTCGCTTGTTACGCAAAGTACATTGAATGTGTTCTAGCTGAAGTAATCGCTCAACTGAAGGTACTTACGGCGCTACGCCGAACGCATCCGAAATTCAGTAGATGTCATAGGTTACTTAATAAACATTTCGAGCGTATTGAACCGAAACTTCGGTGCCGTACTTTCGGCAAGTGTGTCTTAGTCTTCTACACTTAGACCATCTTAGACGAACTCCGTGGACATTAACTAATTAATAGGTGCCTAGTGCCTATACCCAGTAAGAAAGAAAATAAACACCTATAGAAATTCTCAAACACTATCATTGCATTACAAGCAAAAATGTCAATAAATTGATGTAGTGTTGTGAAAGCTATCAAACCATTACATGGGTAATTTGGTTTTACATAACACCAAACAAACTGGTGTGTTTTAACATCCGGGATTTGTGTTTGCTTCCGGTTAAATGCCGGTAAAGGTATGGTGAATTAACGAGCTTTTTAGGGTTCCGTATCCCAAGGCCTGCCAGCGGGCTGTATCTCATGAACTGTAAGAGGTAAGTATAGAGCTTTTCACAATACGTATGTCTATTGCCGCTATAACAACAAATAATAAAAAAATATCAAAAAAAATATTAAAAGTAACATAATCTTGTACGATGTGGTACGGAACCCTTCGTGTGCGAATCGGACTCGCGCTTGACAGATTTTTTGTATCATATTTAAATCTGGCAACATTTTCTAGACTTTATTTTAAACGTCATGTACGTTCAAAAGAAACAGATATCTCCATATAAGAGCTTTTTTTTTTCTCCATCTACACCTCAGTGTCTAAGACGTCGTCGGCTTCCTATTCGGGTGGTCCGGGATTCGATCCCGGGTACTAAATTTTCGGAGATATCTTCGTTTTAATCAATTAAACGGTAAAGGAAAACATCGCGAGAAAACCTGCATGGGAGGAGTTCTCCTTATTGTTCTCACAGGTGTGGGAAGTCTGGCAATCCGCAGTTGGCCAAAAAGTTGAGGTGCGTGCCCGGGATCGAACCTGACCTCCGATTAGGAGGCGGATGTCCTACTAGGCTATCACAGCTTATGTGGACATACTTATAGTAAACGACAGGTTTAGATGGCAATCGGGATATGAGGCGGGGGGACGCCCCGCACACCCGCAAGTCGCCCGCGCTCGCCCGCACCGGTGGCCCTACCGCGGTTGTTTGACAGCTACAATGTCACGATCGCAATCATCTCTGATTGGTTAATGCTCGCTCACTATTGGCCACAATGCATTGTTGCAGCAAGAATCGCACAAATTCAGCCAATCAGAACAATTGAGATTGTAATAATGATTGATGCAGGTTTTAGACAATCGCCCTGCGGGTTATCGCGGGGGCTGTACAGGTGTGCGGGGCGTTCCGTCCCCGGTTGCCATCTCGATCTGCGTACGTACATAGTACCTATTGCAAAATCGAATCGTTTCTAAAGCTTTCAATTTCATCAATGGTGCTAGGTACTTTTATTGCATCTAATTTATTCGTAACAAATTAATCTTTCGAAATATTCAGCGCACCAATTAATAGAGTTCTTAATATCACGATATCGCGCCTACCTATTAAAATATAACTAAGTAATCGTAATATCGTAAAACTGTAGTATTATTGGAGTTTTGACGACCTCCCAGGCGCAGTGGTAAGCGCTGTGGTCTTATTGCCTTTACACAAGTTTAAAAAATGTGTTAAAAGTATGCTCCTAAAAAAAGCATATTATACAGTCGCAGACTATGTAAACGATAAAAAAGCTTGGATTTGACTCGCTCCAGCAATGCACGGGGCTGCAATGGCTTGTATAGTACGGTATAATAACATTGTAAATTGAAAAATTAAAAAGAGCAACCGCCGAGTTTCTTGCTGGTTCTTCTCGGTAGGAACGGCATTCCGAACCAGTGGTAAATTAAAACTACCTGACTATTCATAAGTACTTGTAAAAGGTTTACATGAATAAAAAAACATTATATTCTATTCTATTCTATTAGTGGGAGGTTCCTCGTTCGATTTCCGGTAGTGGAATGGAATTTTATAATTTTTAAATCTCTGGTATGGTCTGGTGGGAGGCTTTGGCCGTGGCTAGATACCACCCTACCGGCAAAGCCGTGCCGCCGAGCGATTTAGCATTCCGGGTGCGGGTTTCATAAAAAAAACTGGCATACCCCCTCCAGGTTAGCCCGTTGCATAATGCATGCCTGATGGCGCATCATCACTTACCACCAGGTGAGATTGCAGTCAAGGGCTAACTTATACCTGATTAAAAAAACCGGCCAAGTGCGAGTCAGGCTCGCGCACCGAGGGTTCCGTACTACAGTCGTATTTTTCGACATTTTGCACGATAAATCAAAGCCTATTATGCATAAAAATAAATGAAAATCTCTTCTAGAATGCATAGGAATCCCTTTCATAATATGATACCCGACGTAACGAGGCGTAGTTGTGACGTCACTAATTAGTAATCACCTTCCGTACAGCGTGACCACGTGACGTTCATGGTAAAAATAAATAAAAATCATGTTTATTTTTTAAACTATTCGAGCCACGACTGCCATACAATTAATTACAAACATTTTATTACCAAGACCCTATTGCAACTAAGTGCACACAAGTTGAATGCATCAAAATATAACCAACGGAAACATAAACTCGTCTAGCTTATTTAAAACTTGCAGTTAAGCAATTTTATATTTAGTATCAAATTTTTCAAATAGCTTGGCCTTAAATTTAAAACCACTTTGCGGCTACTGGAGATTGTGTAGCAATATCCTTTATTTCGTATGTCACTAATATCGCAATGACTTAAATAGTATTTACCTAATTGGAAAAATTTACATAATCTTTAGGAATAATTTGAAGGAAATAGGTTTTTAAAACTTGTTTGAATTTTCCAAACTGAACTGGCATCACTTCCGATGCGATATTTTTTAACCGACTTCAAAAAAGGAGGAGGTTCTCATTTCGTCGGAATCTTTTTTTTTATGTATCTTCCCCGATTACTCGGAGACGCCTGGACTGATTTGGATTTTTGGTTTTGTTTTGAAAGGGTACATAATATTTCCAAAGTAATTAAAAAGCCTCAATAGCTCAACGGGTAAGCAGTGGACTGAAAACCGAAAGGTCGACGGTTCAAACCCCGCCCGTTGCACTATTGTCGTACCTACTCCTAGCACAAGCTTAACGCTTAGTTGGAGAGGAAAGGGGAATATTAGTCGTTTAACATGTGCCATATAAATTTGGTAAAGATCTGATGAATATCTTAGAAGATGGATAATGGAACTCCTCAACAGATAAGCGTAAATTGCTGGCGAGCAGCGTAATAGCTTAGTGAACAGTAGGTTTTTAACCAGGCATAGCATATTTTTAACCAACTTTAAAAAAGGAGGAGGTTCTCAATTGAAATGTATGTTTTTTTGTATGTTTGTTACGCGATTTCTCCGCCAAATATAAACTGACTAGCTTATGCTCGCGACTTCGTCCGCGTGGACTACCCAAATTTCAAACCCCTATTTCACCCCCTTAGGGGTTGAATTTTCAAAAATCCTTTCTTAGCCTCCTGAAGGTATTTTCTGACAGAATCGACTGCCAGTACTTGAATCACTGTTGTATGATTCACATGCTGGCAAATCGATCCTGTCCTAATTTAAATAGTTATAGATTTTTTACTAACAAATAGGTTTAAGTTTCGTGTAATTACTAACACTAATATTAATAATTACTAACAATTAGGTTTAAGTTTCGTGTAATTACTAACACCAATATGATCCTTGTTGGTCAAAATAAAAACATTTTATTTTATTTATTTATTTATTTATTTAGCGGATGCCTACGTCATAATAGCTATCCGCATGCCAAATTTCAGCCCGATCCGTCCAGTAGTTTGAGCTGTGCGTTGATAGATCAGTCAGTCAGTCAGTCAGTCACCTTTTGCTTTTATATATTTAGATTTTGATGATTCTTTTTTTGTTTGGTACGACAATTGGTTGGTTCTCAATTCGTCGGAATCTTTGTTTTTTTATGTAATAGATAGGTATATTCCCCGATTACTAGAAGATGCCTGGACCGATTCACTACTACCTGTTGCTGTAACTTCATGTATTTAGTATTTGTCAAGAATAGAAGCATAGAAGTCAGGTGTAACTTGCGAGACGTGATTAATGCCAGTAAAACAAGTGTAGTTCGACTACGCGTGAGAAATGGCTTGCGAAACCTCGACCCCGATACCTACCTACTGTATTACCGATCTATCACAGACCTGAGGCTTACTATTTCATGTTTTGTTTCACGCATTCCATAATAATATTATGTCGAGCACGTAACATATATTAAAATTCAGATTTTGTTACTATGCAGTATTTGCAGCTTGATTGTCAGCGGCAGTGTTTTGATACTGTTGTTGCCGCCATAGCCAGAGGGCTGCAAGTTCAATTCCTGCCGGTTCCGCAATTATTTTGAATACCTATCTACATATTAAAAATTTAATTCGGTATATCCTAATTAGTCCCGCAAATTGCTAATAAGCGTGGCCGCCAATTTAGTGACGTCAGCACTAGACTGAAGTTTCGAGCTGATGGTATATTTTTACTTAAATATACGTCAGATGACGTGAAAATGACGTCATTTCGATGTTAATGAGACATGGTTCCAGAGCAATAGTAATTTGCGGGACTTATATTAATATTATTTATTAGTATAATTTAAGCTTATTTCTAACTATGGGATATAAATTATATTATACTTAGCCCAGTCAATATCGGCGTTCCAAACATTCGTACCAATTTTTCCTCTAAAAACTACTTACAGTCAACACCAATATTGACCGGACTATAAAATAATATCCCGTAGTTTCTCGTTTTGCACCTTTATATCGGAGAAGGCATCTTTATTTTACAGCAGAATGTCACAGAAGACGGTCTGCACAAAAATTCTTTCTTAGCGGTTGCCTATACGTCATAATAGCTATCTGAATGCCAAATTTCAGCACGATCCGTCCAGTAGTTTGAGCCGTGCGTTGATAGATCAGTCAGTCAGTCAGTCAGTCACCTTTTCCTTTTAAATATTTAGATTATTTACCAGCCTCTGGTGCTATGGGACGAGAATCGAGATGCGAATGGGGAGAGCTGCGAATGGGACGTGCAGTGAATGGGACGAGCTGTGAATGGAATGAGATGGGAATGGGACAAGTTACCAATGTGATGTGAGACGAGTTGTGAATAGGACAACTTACTTCAAAACCCTTAATTTATAATCTTTACAGTTTATTGAAACCTTCACCTCTCGCTTTGCACCTTTGTATTCGAGAAGTCATCTCCTTTTACAGCAGAATGTCACAGAAGCGGTCTGCACTGTTACGCAACGGGGCCGTTCCGCTCTGCTTCGCGGATTTATCGCACGCAGACGGATTGATGACAACCGTTCTAAAACAATCAATGCCAGCATTCATTTATACGATATTGTCCACAAGCCTCTGGTGCGTAAAGATTGTACAAAATATTATGTAAACAAAGGAGATGGACAAAAATTATATGGCGTAAGATAAGTCAGTGCGCACGCGACACCCTTTTGAAAATTCTAAGACTCAATGAAAGTAATGTCATAACGGTTTCCATTTCTATTCAAATAATATAGGCAGAGATGATTCGTCATTTTCTATAGAAAAAGGCGTTATCAACATAATAAGTCTTTACGTACTTTTGCTTGTCGAATTTAGACTTAATGTCAATCACTGTAAGACATAAGAAAAAGTTAAACTGTTTTTAAAATATGAATTAAAAAGTACTTAAGTTGAAAGGTCGTGAGAAAGGTGACGGTTTATGCAATAGGCTTAAATTAAGGTTTAAGTGAAAAGCGATGAGCGATTTTAATTTTTTTAACATGAAAACATTGAGCACTGATATTATTTTTGATGTTAAAACACTGAAGCTGGTTTATTCTTATGCGCTTGCGCAGTATAGATGTTCAATTTCATGAAGACGGTTTGGCTGTGTTTGTGTGAGTGCACAGTGCACACCTTTACATTGTGATAGTGTGCAAGACACTCAAGTGCTCAAGTCTCGACCGCGACGCGGTACGTTACGCCTTATGCACACAAATGCATTTACTCTTATCGGTACACCAACTACTATTTACTGTACCAAGGCTGAATGGTGTTCATGAAATAGAACATCTGTACCGGTTTTCAAGCCTCTTTGGCAGACCGAAGAAGGTGCGAGGAAATTTCTACTGTACGAGAGCGTCTGGACTCGGGAGCACGCAATTGGTTCATCAGTCACCCCTTGTTTCCCGCTTTCTCACACTACACTGCTTTTTGCTAAAGTTGTTTATGTGTCCAGACTAGAGGTGTCAAAAAATAATGTACCTAATAAATTTATTAAATATATAAATGTATTCAAGATATTCGTTTTTAGATTAAAACAAAATTGAATACAATATATAATAAGTAGTGAAAATTTGAGAAAATCCTTCCTAAAAAATAACTCAGGCGTTCGATCTTTGATACGCCGCGCGCGGCGCGACCGAGCGACGATATTAGAATAAAATATATTAGGTAGGTACAGCTGAATACAAATATCGTCGCGATTCGACGGTGAATAATTATTACATCGAATTTTCGTATTGGCCTGTTACATGTTGACTGTGATGATACGAGTATGCGGCTAGTATTTTTATCATTTTGTTTGTTTCGTAATAAATTTTGAATGCAGTTTTATTTATTTGTGAACTTGAGTGTCGATAAATATTTAATGCGAATAATTGTAATGTAGATTAGGCAAAATAATGTAGATTAAGTACATTTTTGTGTTGTGATAGATTTGTGTCGCGCGTTAATAATACCTATTATAGTAGATTTGTTCTTTTTGGAAATACTTGCGTCATTTTATAAATCGTATGAGAAAATGTTTTTCAAAGTGTAGGTATTATCATACATTTAAGTATTATAGGTAATAGGTTAGGTACGTGAAGTGGTATTG